>NC_057807.1:561974475-562015452 GCF_018294505.1 Triticum aestivum
CATGCAACCCTACCACTACGAGCACCTTTGTCATTTGTGCTAGATTCCATAGAAAGTTTAGCATTACCTCAAACCCTTTAAAAGAGCCTTTTAATTTCTTTTCTGTGATGCAATCAAGCCAAAAATTTGAAGGATTATAATGGGCACGATATTATTAATTATATGTTTTTCCTTTTTTGCGAGAAAATTTTTGATCTATTCATCTTCAATCATGGCAGTACAACGAATACTAGAAATAATAAAAATTACATCCAGATCCATAGACCACCTAGCGACGACTACCAGCACTGAAGCGAGCCGAAGGCGCACCGCCGTCATCGCCCCTCCATCGCCGGAGTCGGGCACAACTTGTTGTAGTAGACAGTCGGGAAGTCGTCGTGCTAAGGCCCCGTAGGACCAGCGCACCAGAACAGCAACCGTCGCAGATGAAGAATAACGTAGATCAGAAAGATCCAATCCGAAGACACGCGAACGTAGACGAACAACGACGAGATCCGAGCAAATCCACCAAAGATAGATCCACCGGAGACACACCTCCACACGCCCACCAACGGTGCTAGACGCGCCGCCGGAACGGGGACTAGGCGGGGAGACCTTTATTTCATCTTTAGGGAGCCGCCGCCGTCTCGTCTTCCTGAGCAGGACACAAACCCTAGCAAAACTGAAAGAAACGACTAAAAACGGAGCCCTCCCGCCGGCCCTTGCCGAGATCCACCACGCCCCCATGGCCCTAGGGTCACCGGAGAGGAGGCGGACCTGCGGCGGCGACGACGGGAGGCAGAAACCCTAACTTTTTTGTGGAGGAAGGAGGAGGCGGCGGCTAGCCTTTCCTTCGAGCATGCGGGGCATGCATGTGTGGGCATATGCAGGCCTCATTTTCTTTGGTTTTTGATTATCAATCTTCTATATTTTTTGAACCAAAAATCCAAATTAAGTTTCTTTGCATATTCATGTTTTTGGTGACAGGACTTTCAAACGAGATCGATTTTGAATACGCTTTGAAGAGTTTTTAAGTTCATCCGCAAAAAAAAGGAGTTTTTAATTTTTGTTAAGTTTCAACTTTCAAAACTTAGTATGGGCGACGGACTAAGTCGTAAAGTTACGGAACCTGTGACCGACAAAATTGTAAACTAAAATTTGCAATTTGTTGTGCCCTTCTGAGGGATCCAACAACTTCTACGGGTCATGCGACAATTGAACGGCTGCGTGGCCGGACAGATGTGTGCTCCTGCACCTGCGTGCCCGTGCGGATCTCCGTTTCCCTACCGTGCATGCCCTTGATTGGGAGAGATAGCTATTGTCCTAGCTTTCGGCTATAAAGGAAGTCACTCCCCTTGGAGCTATCCTCTGCCCTCATGAACATGCGTCTAGTCTCAGGAAATTGTGTGCGCGGGCGCGAGACATGCATGATGGAGGGATCTCGCAAAGTTGCGCCGGGAAAGCAGCGGGACACCAACCGTGCGCACACAAGAGCAAAGTCGCTCGACCATCCCAGCGGCAAACAGAGCCGCCGCAGTTGCGGCGCGGCAAGTTGTAGCAGCCGTTCTGGTTAGGCGGTCGCAATTACCGTGTCAAACTCAAGCGAGATCCGTCGATGTTATCCTTTAAGCCCGCATCACGATTAGCCCGTCGTGTCGATCCATCGTTTCACGCATGTGCTAGCTCCTCGATTGGCGTCTCTTTGACCCCTGTCGGTACACACATCATGCAAATCTTAGGCCGGAGACACGGTTGGTTAATGGTACAGGCTATTTCTGTTTCTATGCATATTTGATATGGCGGGAACAGGAACGAGTCAGTAAGCCATAAGAGAAGCTTTTATAGTGGGCTCAATTTTAGTCTCTGAAAAGTTAGAAAAACCCACATAATGGCGGAGTTTCCCCTCCTTCTATCGGCACTGCCGCCTTCAATGGCCTTTGGACCCTGGAGGTGCAGAGGACCCTAGCCTCTCATAGGTGGGGGGACCCACTCCCATTCTTGATTGGTTGGTGCCTTAGTTAGGGTTGTGTGGCGACGGTGTTGTTCCCTGATAGGAATTATGAGTCCCACTTCTGAGCCCTGCCTTTTGGTGGTGTGTCTAGTGTTGTCGGGGGACGTTCGATGGTGTGTCTCCGTCAGATCTCGTGGGACTCGGCCGATGTTGTGCTGGTAGTCGATGGAAATGTTTGTATCCATTCTTTGGTCGTGTGTCTACATGCTTGATCCTTCTGATCTACATCTCTATTCATCGGCGATGGTTGCTGTGTTCTGATGTTTTGGTCTTGTGGGGCCTTAGTACGACTACTTCCTGACTATCTACTACAACAAGATTTGACCAGTTCCGGTGAGGGAGGGGCGATAATGGCAATGCGCCTTCGACTTACTCCAGCTATTGTAGTCGTCGCTAGATTGTCCATAGACCTGGTTGTAATTTTTGTTACTTCTGATATTCTTTATACAAACAATGAATTTGTGAAAGTTTCTTTGAAAAAAAAAAACAGAGCCTGTTATACTTTACTTACCCCATTTCCCAAGGGCTACCACTGCACCTGCCAGGCGATGAACCAGCAAGGAGAAAATTACCAGGCCTTACATTTTTCTTTGAAACACCAGGCCATACACTCGCGCCAATCAGATGATACATGAGTCCCTAATTCCGAATCAAGAGATTTGTTGTGGAATTTGTCAACTGAGTAAAGTAATAATATTAAGAACTAGATCATCTAACCCCATTGAATGAAAAAATAAAATTCGATTTTCAAGAATTTTTTTGAATAAGAGATAAATAAACAATTGAATTTGAAAAAAAACTTCTTTCTATTTTGGATAATTTCTTTTTCAATAGGACCCTCTTTTTGGAGTGAACGATCGAATATTCCCCTATTCCTTCTTATTTTAACTGATTGTATTCCATATGGAATAAGAGGAGAACAAAAGCATTCCACAACCTGCCAAGGGGCTGTTAAAAAAAAATCTCGCCACCTGAAGCTTTTCCCTACGCGCTACAATACCGGGCTGGTCCATTTTCGTGCGTCGTTCGCCCGCTCGCGGTAGCTGGCTGGGCTGGCTTCCCTCCTTTGCTTTCTAGTTTTTTATATATTTCTTGTTTGCCCCTAAAAAAATTCCTTTTTTTTCCTTTCGCTTTTTTCTGTTTCTTCACCGATTTTCCTCGGTTTTCTGTTGTTCTTTGTTTTTCATCGGTTTTCTTAGTTACTTTCATGGTTTTCTTTGATTATTGTTTTCTTTGTTTTTCTTCTTTTTCCTTTGTTTCTTTCTCAGTTTTCACTGGTTTTTTGCTTTTCACTCTTTCTTATTTTTATTTGTTCCTTTCTTGGTTTTCATGGGCTGTTTTTTTCACTCTTTCTTGGTTTTCTCAGCTTTCATTTTTTGCATTGGTTTTCTTTGGCTTTCATTTTTTCTTTTTCTTTTTTGGTTTCTATTGGTTTTCTTTGTTTCATTGTCGATTTCCATTGGATTTTTTATTCAACATATGTCAAAAAGTTAAGTACACATTCAACATTTTTATTACACATCAGAAAATTTTTTATGTACGCGTATAATATTTTGAAATACATGATTAATATATTTTTTTAAATTATATTTGTATGTCTACTTTTTTCATACACACTGTACATTTTTAGTATATATCTAATACATTTTAATACATGTTTAACATTTTCGAACATAAGATTTCTTTTAAATACATGGTCAACATTTATCAATGCATAGTGAGCATTTTTTTATGGCAATAAATATTTATCACAGACATTTGGAACATTTTTATATGAATGTTTAACATTTTTTAACTCATAATCAGCATGTTTTAAATATATGTTTTTTATGTCCACTTTTATCTAGTGTATGTTGTACTTTTTTCTTATACACTAGGCACATTTTTTATACATGTTAACATTTTTATAATACATGATCAACATTGTTTCATACACATTGTATTTTTGTATATATTTGTCGTATACATGAAAAATATTTTTTCAAAACACATTTAACATTTTTCAAGTACATGGTTTACATTTTTAAATACTTGATTAATTTTCTAAATGGTTGATTAACATTTTTAAAATATATGATCAATTTTTTTCATACACATTGTTATTTTTTATACATTTTCTGTATACATGAGAAATATTTTCCTTATACATATTTATCATTTTTCAAATGCTTGGTTAACATTCTTCAATTGTTTTATGTAAAATGTGGTTAATATATATTTAAAATATTTGAAAGTATAAACAACAATAAAAAAGCGAAAAAAACATGCAAAACATGCAAGATATAAGCGACACATAGGTGCGCCCCATACACTCGTGTGCTCAACCACATAATTTCAACATTGGGGCGGCCAACACATCAGTGAGAACCATGCTGATACCCACCCCGGTTATGAGGGATAATGGGTTGCTTCATCATTTGCACTCTGGCCCGAATTGGGCTAGGAACTATTTGGATTCGCTTGGAAGGAGGTGACATGCGGAATGTTATCTGTCATTAAGAATTTAAGATAATCCTTGGAAGCTTATATTTGAAATAGCTAAAATTACTATCATTTTAGAAACATCAAAATAATCTTTAAAACAACTGAAATTTTGCATATTTCAATGAGGCCCAAATTGGTTTTTGCTTCTGAAATTTAACGTTGGTCAAAACGCTATGTAATGATAACATGTCAGCTAACTATGCAGAGGTAATAAAAGAGGAGAATGCTTCGGAACCCTATGTCTGGTGAGCTGCCGGAGCGACTCACAAGGTAAACCCCCGCAGCCGCCACTAGCTTCCGCCTAATCCGTCTCCCCTCCTTGCCGCTATTGGCGGGGCCTCTACAGGACCTACACACCATCTCCTCTTCGTACCCCCTTTGACCCTTGTGATGAATCCCGACGAGACTTCGGTGAGATGCGTTCGCTGCAGTATCAGCCACAAGGTCTTGTAATTGATCTTGGCGAGGGATCGGTGTGCCCCGTTTGCTGCTGCGGATTCCCGCAACAAGGTCCTCTCTCCTGTTGGCTATGCATGCAGCCACGCCTGGATACCACATGGCAAGATCTGCGCTCGTGGTGGTTGACCTTGTGGTCGCGCCCAGTTGTTGCACGGTGCCTAGGAAGGGGAAAGTAGACCTAGGGCCGATGGCGTGCTCTGCTCCTCACGTCGGGGTGGCCTTGGCCAGATGTGCGGCTCCCCGGATCACCGACTTGTGGTGGCGACGTCAGCGCGGATTGTGGTGACCATCAAAAGTTCTTTGTGATGGTTCCTCCCTCCATACCCTTTGATTGACTTTGGCGGTGAGATGTAAACTATAGGCGATGGCTTGACGCATAGGGATGGTTATGCAGTGATGGCGGTTGCACATCGCATGTCGCTGCTGGAATGAAGGAAAAGTGATGGCGACAACATATGAGTGTCATCGATGATGGTGGTGCACTGAGTCTCGACCTCTGTGGTGAAAAGCAAGGTCTGACTTGAGTTGGTTATTGTTGGCAATGACGATGTTTTTATATTGTTACCTCGTTGAAGGCATTGCTCGAATATGCTTCAACTTATCCTTTCAGGTGAAAACCTAGATTCTAGCCTTGGGCGGTTGGATGCAACGATAGTGCCATTTGAGCATCGTTCCCTTTTGGAAGGCGTTGTTGTTGAAGAACTACCTTGTTCGTGTAGTTTCATGACATGGTTGGTGCGGCTATGGTCAGTGCCATAGTTTGCCGATCGTGGATCCCATCGCTTTTTTTCTCTCGCATACACATAGCTTCAGTCTAATATGACTTTGCTATTTGTTGACGTGTATTATGTGTGCGTGTGTCGGTGTTGGTTGTATGCAACTTAACTATATAGAGGCCGGGATATGGGCTCGTTGTGTTTGTATCCTCTTAATGCTCCACTCTTGAGCCAATAAAGCTGACTCTTTATAAAAAAAACTATGTAGATAATTTGACCTATAATGGACGCAGACGCCACACCCACCAGAATATAAGCCACTCGTCGTTAGTTTTGGAATTGGTGCAACTTTTTATTGAATTGGCAGTGACTTCATACAACACGCGTTTGTGTATATATCAATAGTAAAATATGTTCATACTCATTTATTAGTGAACTGAACACATTGCATTTAACTCACACATTGACTGACAAAGTGGTGCCATTTCAACGTAAAACTGATTGAAATAAAGGAATGTAAAGTTGTCAGGCAACTTACAGTGGAAAGCCACCCCTAAAAAAACTTACAATGGAAAGGTAAAACGGTAAAAGGTAAAATAAAAGATGCCACTACAAAGACTCAGGCTAGTTTTTTTTGAAGTATTTGAAGAATATTATGGTTTTCTCATAAACCACCGTTTTCAAAACTTTAAGGTGCTTGGGTTCAACAAATATCATAGTTTTATAGGCATATTATCTCTAATACCATTTTTTTAGTACTCAAGAAAAGATGTCTTGACCACTTTTTAATAAACTGAAGAACAAAAAACTATGGTTTTTGAAACTGAAGTTTTCATTGTTTACGCAATTGAATACAGAGGTTTTAGATTACTACGGTTTTGAGAAAACTATGTTGCCAAATTAGGAATTAGTACAAAAAATGTCTCAGTAAGCATACATATAGATATTAGATGGCCAGTACTAGCAAGATTTGATCAAGGCCATAGTAACAGTGGGTTGCATTTAATATTTGATGGGTGGGTCGGAGGTGGCCTTTGTAGACAATGGGGTCTTCTCCTCCGCCATTGGTCAGGCCAGGACAACTGTTGATATTTATATGGGAGAGATATACACGATTGTTGAATCATGGAGTACATCCTGACTAATATAATGGTTGAGATTCTGATGTAAATGAGTAGAAGAGATTCTGATGGGCAGCGTCGTCGAGTACTCCAATGCAATTTCGGAACTATAATTCCCTAGTATCATAACGGGCACGACGCAAAGCCTTATTGGTGCCTCACCGCACCTGTTTGGCAGAATGTAACATATTTAATAAAATTTATATTAATTTAATAATTTTTGAGAGAATCGACATAGGAAATGCTTCCTGTAAAATATACATTTTTTAAAACTTCAGTGGGTTGCTTTTAAGCCTTTGCCATTTCCGAAGGAAAAAAACATGATTACTTAGACCGTGATATTTTTGTACAAATACGGCATTGCATATTTCTTTCGACCGTGGTATTTGCTGCCACTGGATTCAGATCCAAAGGTGCAGATTGCATTGGAATCTGGTAGCGGTAGACACGACGAGGGAGGTGGAACTTCTCTCCCCCGTTCCCCCTATCCTATCCCCTTGTTCACCTCACTGCCCCTCCCGAATTCCTCCTCCGCCCGCCGGAGCCTGCTGCGACGAGCTTCCAAGCTCCCCTTGCGTCAGCTAGCCTTCTCCTCCGCTTCCAACAAAGAGCAATTTACCTCTCTTGCGCACCATCAGTTGCCCTTGAGCAATCGCCCCGCCGGCCGCCGGTCCTTGTGCGCCCACCAGATGCTTGTGATATTTCCGTAATGGCCTTCGCAATGAGCCTAGCCTCCTGCCCCGGCGCGTCGCTTCAGGCGGCGACGGACAGGCCGTCCAGCCTCGGCTCCCCGGCGCCGCGGCCGCGACCTGTACCGCGCTGGCGGTGGCCACGCCTCCGGCCGTCCGCGTTCGCCTCCGACCAGCAGGCGCTTCTGGCCGCCCTGCGCGAGCAGGCGGACCCCGAGGCGGCGCTCCGGATGCTCAACTCGGCGCTCGCGCGGGACGACTTCGCGCCCGGCCGCGACGTCTACGAGGAGATCATCCGGAAGCTCGGGACGGCCGGCGCCTTCGACCTCATGAAGGTGCTCGTCAGGGAGATGCGCCAGGAAGGGCACCAGGCTGGGCCGGGCGTGGTGCAGTCGTTTGTAGAGGGCTATGCGCGGCTGCACATGTTCGATGATGCCTTCGACTTGGTTCTGAACCAGCTCGACATGTTTGGCGTTCAGGGGGACGCACTGGTGGTGGTGTACAATCAGCTTCTCCGTACTCTTATGGAGGGGAGTAAGATCAAGCTCCTTGAGTCCGCTTATACGGAGATGAGCAATCGGGGTGTCAAACCTGACCTTGCCACTTACAACACGGTTATTAATGCGTTGTGTCGAGTTCATCAGGTTAGGACTGCAGTTTTGATGCTGGAGGACATGTCTAGCAACGGTGTGGCACCTGACGAGGTGACATTCACTACGTTGATGCAAGGTTTTGTCGAGGAGGGGAGTATTGAGGCGGCACTGAGGATGAAGGCTCGGATGTCAGAAATGGGATGCTCGCCAACAAGTGTAACAGTCAATGTTTTGATTAACGGGTACTGCAAGCTGGGAAGAGTCGAAGATGCCCTCAGTTATGTACAGCAAGAGATTGCAGATGGTTTTGAACCTGACCAGGTCACATTCAGTACATTTGTTCATGGTCTGTGCCAAAATGGGCATGTTGATCATGCCCTCAAAGTCATGGATTTGATGCTCCAGCAGGGTAGTGATCCAGATGTTTTCACCTACACTACTGTTGTAAACTGCTTGTGTCAAAATGGAGAACTTGACGAGGCTAAGGCAGTCATAAATCAGATGGTGGATAGCAGTTGTTTGCCTGACGTTACCACCTTCAATACTCTCATTGTTGCCCTATGCACAGAGAATCGGCTTGAGGAAGCCTTGAACCTTGCACGCGATCTGACAGTGAAGGGACTCTCTCCAAATGTTTATACTTTCAACATTTTGATAGATGCCCTTTGTAAGGTTGGAGATCCTCATCTTGCTGTTCGATTGTTTGAAGAGATGAAAAGCAGTGGATGCACCCCTGATGAACTTACATACAATATATTGATTGATAACCTGTGCTCATCGGGGAAGCTTGCCAAAGCTTTGGATTTGTTGAAGGAGATGGAAGTTAGTGGTTGTCCTCTGAGCACAGTGACATATAACACTATAATCGATGGGTTATGCAAGAAATTGAGAATAGAAGAAGCAGAGGAGGTTTTTGATCAAATGGATGTAACAGGTATTGAAAGGAATGCGATCACATTCAATACACTTGTTGATGGATTGTGCATGGCCGAAAGGATTGACGATGCTGCAGAACTTATTGAACAAATGATAAGTGAAGGGTTGCAACCTAATAATATCACTTACAATTCTATTCTAACTCATTACTGCAAGCAAGGAAACATAGGTAAAGCTGCTGATGTTTTACAAACTATGACCGAAAATGGATTTGAAGTTGATACTGTTACATATGCAACACTCATTAATGGCCTGTGCAAGGCTCGTCGGACTCAGGCTGCTTTGAAGCTTCTTAGAGGTATGCGGATGAAAGGGATGAGGCCAACTCCAAAAGCCTTCAACCCTGTGATTCAGTCTCTATTTAGAGGGAATAATGCCAGAGATGCTCTGAATCTGTATAGGGAGATGACAGAAGTTGGTGAGCCTCCTGATGCTTTGACATATAAAATTGTTTTCCGTGGTCTCTGTCGTGGTGGTGGCCCTATTAAAGAAGCTTTTGATTTCTTGGTAGAGATGGCAGATAAGGGTTTCATACCAGAGTTTTCATCATTCCGCATGCTAGCTGATGGTCTACTGAACCTGGGTATGGATGATTACCTCATAAGTGCTATTGAACTAATTGCAGAGAAGGCCAACTTCAGAGAATCCGATGTTTCTGCAATAAGGGGTTATCTCAGGATCCGTAAATTTTATGATGCATTAGCAACTTTTGGCCGTCTCCTGGATATCAACAACCCTCGATGGACTTATCGATGAAACATGAGAAAATACTGGGAAAGTACTGAGTACATGGAAATTTTGCTGGTTAGTTCATCAGGATAGATCTTGTTTAATTACGAATAGATTACTATGCTTGTTACTTGGTGTGGATGAACTCAGCATGTAGAAGATGCTTATCTTGGTATTGAAACTCGTGGGAATTGTTTATCACCATTTCCACTGTGAACCCTGTTTTTTGAGTTTTATATTTTAAGGGTACTAACATCAGATTATTTTGCCGCCTTTTCAACTAAGTCTTCATTTATCAGTCTATTATGTCTTCACTTAATTATGCTTTTCATATTGGTTACAGCTAGAAATGTTAGCAGCAACCTATATTCTAACTATAAAATTATACAGTACCGCATCTCTTTCCATGAACCGTCTTGGAACACTGGCACGTAGGCGCTTCAGATTTAGCTTGTGAACGTACCATTACCAAAGATGATTTTATGCGGCCAGAAAGAGGGAACCAATTTAAGATGCCAGGTTGAGCAGTGTTGTACATGTGTACATATCTATTGGTAAGGTTCTGCACATAGATACCTGTATATTCGATCATTGCACAAATTGTAGACTACCATATGAACTCTGGTAGCCATCAGTTGTACATGAATAATGTGGATGCTTTAGAGAAATCCTCAAGGAACAAGCGGCCATGGATTCCTAACAAACGGCTCACTGACTCAGAATGGCTGTAAAGGAATACTGCAACATAACACAGCTTGCTGTGTTGAATGAGGGCAAATTTGACAATTTTGACCTTGGGACGAAATCAAATCACAGAATGAACTACCCGTGAAACTATTTCACGCCGATGATCTTTTTGTGTAGCGCCCGCCACGCAGGCGCCACACCCTACGGTGCAGCGCCTAGCTGGGGGCGTTGCACATCTGTCCACCGTGGCAGCCCTTGGGCCCGCACCCAGCAGTGCAGCGCCTCCGTGCTAGGCGCCACACATTTAAAGTGCAGCACCTGGCACTCGGGCGCTGCACTGTGACTTAGATGCCAGCCGCGGCGGCCCTCTCCTCCCCCACCCACCCCATTGCCACCAGTTACAGAACAGAAGAAACCGTGGCGGCGGCCCTCTCCTCTCCCCCTCTCAATCCCCTCTCCCAAATCCTTCAGATCTGACGATTTTGTCCGTGGATTCCTTCAGCAATCCATCCTAGAAGGTACCATCCTCCGATCCCCTTCTTTCTATCCATATAATGTATGCTATTTTGAAGATTTAGAGGAACCCTTGTTTGATTTGATTAGATTTGAATGTTTAATCTTGCATGTACCTAATTTTGCAACCCTAGTTTAGTTTATTTATTGAAAAGATATGGTTTGGATACATAGGTTGACATGTTAATTTATATGGAAAAGAGATTTGTATTTAATCTTGCATGAAGTAGGCCTAGTTTAGTTTATTTGTGTTGAACTTATATTTGTTTTGACAAGAATGCTTTGGATACATATGCTTTGAATTTTGCATCTAGTAAGTGTACTTTAGTTTATTTGTATTCAAAAGATACGCACAGTTGACAAGAAAGCTTTTTTTTTTTCAAATTGTTAGGATGGTTTGGCTTCTCGATGATCACCGGGACAAACAACACCGGTCGTACGCTATGTCGGTGGAGCAGCGGGTAATAATGAAAGTGGTCGGTGTTATGAATTTCGTGTTTATTTCAAACACAAATGCCCCATATGTAATTTTATGATTTGTTTGTTTGTAGGAGCTTGCACCTCTGAAGCTTCGGGCTCACGGGGTCACCCTTGGGTGGATGCGCTGTGATGAGAGGTACACACCATATGTAAGGGAGACATGACTTCTCCCTTTCATTCAGTTGGTCAGCCGGTCGACGCCACCCAACAATGTTGCAACATTCACCGCGCTTATTGATCATTGGAGGTCGGAGACACACAGTTTCCATCTTCAAACCGGGGAGATGACCGTGACGCTCCAGGATATGGCTATGATCACCGGTCTTCCTATCTGTAAGTGCATCTAGTGCCACCCCTAGTTGGTTTTGGAGTATTGACGACAAAGTTGGTTGAGGGATTAATGCGTTTGTGAGAATTGCAGGATAACGCAGGTAGTGTCCCTCATTGATTCGGTTTACCTACCGGAGATGACCCCTAAAAATGTATGAAGACATTGAAGACAATGGTGGTATGAGAAGATATTCATATTGAAGACTATGACATGAGAAGACATTACGTGAAGACTATGGAGCGCGAAGACTGTGTGGATTCGTTGCTTCCTTTTCTTCTTTGTTGAGTCATAGGAACCACCATACTGTTAAGTGGGGTCCAAGTGAACTAAGTCAGAGTGACTGAAGTGATGCTCAACTCAAATCCTATGTCTTCGAGCGAAGACAATGAGAGCAAACCTTATCCAGAGCTGGATGAGTCAGCTTTGCTTGTAGCCCAAGTAAAGTTGCCGCGTGTGTTTGAAATCTGACCGTTGGAACACGTGTCAGTTCTTTAGTGACCCAGGGTCATTTTGGACAAATCAGGTCGGGTTGCCTAGTGGCTATAAATAGCCCACCCCTACACTATAAATTGCTGGCTGCTCAGAGTTAGTATACGGCTTTTGTCGTTTGAGAGCAACCCACCTCGAAGCATTTGAGAGAGAGAAATCCTTGCGAGGACAAAGCCCAAACACCCAGAGCCAAAGAGTGTTAGGCATCACTGAAGTCTTTCTGTCTGTGTGACCTGAAGACTTATTACACTTGAGGACTGTGTATCCTCCAGCCAGTTAGGCGTCGCGTTCTGAGCATCCAAGAGTCATTGTGGATTGCCGGGTGAACGAAGTCTGTGAAGGTTTGGAAGTCTACCTTGAAGACTTACCAGAGTGATTGGGCAAGGACTAAGTGACCTTAGCTCAAGGGGAATAAGGTGAAGACACAGTCTTCTGAGTTGAATCTCAGCCTCCCTAACCAAACGTACAGTTGTCACAGCAACTGGAACTGGTCCAACAAATCCAGTGTCTTCAACAAGTGATTGGTTCTATCTCTTCCCTCCTTTACCTTGAATTTGTCTTCGTGAAGTCGTTGCTTATCTGTCTTATCTGATTGACTTCATTGCTTGACTACTATTGTTGATTGGCTTCATACTATCTTCCATCCTGATCCTACTACCTAGCTGCTATTAGTCTTCGTACGTTAACGCTATTGCATACTTGACTATGGCTTGCTTGTTGTAGTTTATCTTCCGCTGCATATCAATTAGGTTATTTCTATTGTTTGTCTTTGAAACTTCCATGTTTTAAAGATTTTGATAAAAATCGCCTATTCACCCCCCTCTAGTCGATAACTAGCACTTTCAATTGGTATCAGAGCAAGGTACTCCCTTGTTTTGTGTGATTCGGTTTAACCACCTGGAGTTTAGCTATGTCGACTGCAGGGCTAATCAAAGTCTCCGCTGCTTGCCCCGTGTTCGATGGAACATAATATACCTACTGGAAGAATAAGATGCGCATGCATCTTGAAGCCATTGATGTCGACCTCTGGTATGTCGTCAAGAATGGCGTTCCCAAAACTGGTGAAGGTGTCACCCCTACTGATGTCAAGAAGTTCATTCAACTGGACTCGACTGCAAAGAACATCATCTGTGGTCATCTGACCAAAGGACAGTATGGCCGTGTGAGTGCTCTGGAAACGTCAAAGCTAGTCTGAGACTGGCTGTCCAAGGTCAATGAAGGCGTCTCTACACAGAGAGACCAGAGGATCAGTGTTCTTCGCAATCTCTTCAATCGCTTCAAGAGAAACGACAATGAAAATGTCCAGCTCACGTTTGATCGCCTCACCAACATCACAAATGAGCTTCAGGCTCTCGGCGCCACTGAGATCACCAAGCATGAAATTGTCAAGACACTGCTGAGATCACTTGACACCTCCTTTGACACCCTTGCCCTCATGATACAAGAACGTCCTGACTTCAAGACACTCGATCTATCTGATATACTTGAGAGGCTCAACACACATGAGTTCCAGCTTTCTGAGAAAAGAGATATCTATGGCCCCAACTATGACCGTGCTTTGAAGGCAAAAGTTGTTTCCTCATCTGAAGAAGAAGAATTTGACTGCGGTTCTGACGATCCTGAAGACATTGGAAGGGAGCTTGCTATGCTTGTGAAGAAGTTCCAGAAATTCACCAAGAAGAAGGGCTTCAGAAAGTCTTCACGATCCAGTTCAAGAAATGATGAAGCTTCCACTCAAGACAACAAGAAGAGAACATGTCACAAGTGTAAGAAGCCTGGGCACTACATCTCTGAGTGTCCTCAGTGGGACAACGAGAAGAAAAAGAAGAAGAGCAAGGAATATGACTCTGATGACAAGAAGAAGAAGAAATCATCAAAGTCTTCTTCCAAGTCCACATCAAAATCCTCATCTCATAAGAAGAGCTCATCTGGCAAGGCTCGTGCTTTTGTTAGCAAGGAAATGGATTCAGAGGAGGAGTCTGCTTCTGAGGAGGCAGAGGTGGAATCTGAAGCTGAGTCCGACTCTAGCGTTGCAAGTCTGGCTCTGGCCACAACCTTCGTTGCAAAGTCCATCTTCAACTCTGAAGACAATGACTCCCACACCAAGGCTGATGATGACAAGGACGATCCTGCTCCCACCTACTGCTTCATGGCACGCGGTGCCAAGGTAAAATCGCGCGATGCTTACTTTCAAACATCAAGTGAAGATGACTCTGATTGTGAATCTAAACCTAGCTACAAAACACTTGCTAAAATTGCTACTGAACAACAAAGGGCTATGGAACATACTCAAAAACTGTTAGACAAAAGCGATGACCTGTTGGACGCGGAAATGACACGTTCACAGTCCTTAGTTGAAGACATAAAAAATCTTCATGCTAAGTATCAAGAACTTGAAAGTCTTCATGAGACGCTCTCAACCACTTATGAAAAGCTCTCCTATGATTATCTTCAAAGGAAGCAAGAGCTTGAGAAACTGAAAGCGACTCATGAAGATCTTCAAAAAGAGAATGAGTCATTTCGCGCTCAACAGATCAGTCCCGCTCAGGATGAATTTGAACCACCATGTCTAAAATGCATTGAGCGTGATAACGCTACTTCTGTTGCTGAATGTTCCACTGCTGCTACTGTTGCTCTGTCTTCAACTACTGATGTGGTAACTAACCCCTCTTCTGAGGATACCACTATTATTGCTGATGAAAATGCTAGGTTGAAGACATTGCTTGAAACAGGGATGTATAAAAGTCTGAAAGGGCATCAGACACTTTGTGATGTCCTCAAAAAGCAGATTCTGAACCAAAACCCTAGGAAAGAGGGTGTTGGGTTCGAGAGGAAAATGAATGCTGATGGTTCCTACTGGAAGCCTGAGCAGTATCCCAAAACCACATGGGTTGCTGCAAAAGAACCTTCAGTGGATCCATCCACTTTATCTGGATTTACCTGTGCTAATCCTATTATCATTGATGAATCCTTTGATGCAAACTATAAACTGTTCAAAAATCAGAATGGTGAAGTGCTTGCCAGGTATATTGGTACTAACTGCAGGAATGGACCTCCTATGAAGAAGATCTGGGTTCCCAAAAGCTGCCTTGAGAATCTTCCAGTGAATGTCATCATGACACCACCAGGGAAGAAGACAAACCCCAGACCAAAGGCATCATATGGTCCAACGGCTTCATACGAACACAAGACTCACTTGAGTCACCCTAACGCCAATGTTTTGCAGGGAAATCATACTCAGACTCATGAATATGAGCGTGTGTCTTCAGACCGCTATGTTCATAGAACTAAGAACTTTTCTGCTTATTCACATGAGTATCATTCATCTCCTGCAAGGCTATTTGCTAGGGCTTCAAAGCCGAAATTCTCAGATGCTGCACTTAGACTCATTGCTTCTAAGCCACTCCTGAAAATGTGGGTGGTGAAGAAGAATTAACTCTCTTTTGCAGAATGTGGTCTCCAGCCAGCAATCAATGGCGTCCAATATTATTGCTGGGGACCTAAAACACAAAGGGACACATGATAAAATGACTTACTACGTATTCCACATATGAATCGCTTACCTGTCATACTGTGTGCTAACTTTCATCTATGATGTGATAATCCAAGTATGCATCAACTGCTTATGCTTCACAACATACCTTGTGAAGCCTATCCTCCTAACTGCACTGTAGGACATGTCACCAAAAGCTTCAGAATGGATTATTGACAGCGGATGCACTAATCATATGACTGGTGATCGAAGTCTTCTCATGGACTCAACCTTACGTCCATCCGACAAGAGTCAAATCACATTTGCTGACACTGGTAAAGGCAAGGTATTGGGTCTAGGTAGAGTTGCAATCTCAAAGGATCAACACATGGATAAAGTGATGCTTGTTGAATCCCTTGGATTCAACTTAATGTCTGTCTCAATGCTTTGTGACTTAAACATGATTGTGATATTTGGAAAATATCGTTGCCTTGTACTAATGGAATCTGACAAGTCTCTAGTCTTTGAAGGGTATAGGAAAGGTGATCTATACATGGTAGATTTCTCCGCAGGTCCATAGTTTGCCGTATGTCTTCTTGCAAAAGCTTCAGAATGCTGGCTCTGGCATCGAAGGCTGGGGCACGCTGGCATGAGGAACTTGCACACTCTTGTCAAGAAGAAGCATGTCATTGGCATCGAAGATGTCAAGTTCAAGAAGGATCATCTGTGTGGTGCCTGTGAAGCTGGAAAGATGACAAGGGCAAAGCACCCCTCGAAGACAATCATGACAACATCTCAACCCTTCGAGCTGTTACACATGGACTTATTTGGACCTACTCACTACTCCACCCTCACAACAACTGCCTGTCTCTATGGCTTCGTCATTGTTGATGACTACTCAAGATACACATGGGTTCATATAATTCTTTACAAGAATGAAGTGCAAGATGTCTTCAGGCGCTTTGCAAATTGAGCAATGAACAATTATTGCGTGAAGATCAAGCATATCAGAAGTGACAATGGCACTGAATTCAAGAACACAGGACTTGATCTTTATCTGGATACAATGGGAATCACTCATGAATTTTCTGCTCCATACACACCTCAGCAAAACGGCATTGTAGAGTGCAAGAACAGAACCTGATCGAAATGGCTCGAACAATGCTTGACGAGTACAAGACACCAAGAAAGTTCTGGCCTGAAGCCATTGATACAGCTTGTCACATCATCAACCGTGTCTACATCCATAAGCTTCTGGGCAAAACATCCTATGAGCTCCTTAATGGCAAGAAGCCAAATGTCAGTTACTTCAGAGTCTTTGGTGCTAGATGCTGGATCAAGGATCCCCATCACAAGTCAAAATTTGAACTCAAAGCTCACGAAGGCTTCATGCTTGGCTATGGAAAGGATTCGCACTCTTACAGAGTCTTCAACCTCTTCCACTACAAAATCGTTGAAACAGTGGATGTGCGATTTGATGAAACCAATGGTTCACAACGAGAGCTCCTGCCAAGCACACTTGATGAAGCGCCTTCCTGTGAATCTATCAAGCTGATGGGAACTGGTGAGATCATGCCCTCTGAAGCACAGCCTGAAGAGGAACTTATCATTTCTGCACCAAACCAACCTGAAGACAATGCTCAGACCGAAGACAATACTTCCAATGATGACAATGATCAGCATGAGCAAGGTCTTCGTCCATTTCATCCTCGTGTTGCAAATGAAGTACAAATTGACAAGATAATTGACAGCATCAATGCGCCTGGTCCGCTTACTCGCTCAAGAGCAACACAGTTAGCAAACTTCTGTGGGCACTTTTCATTTGTGTCAATATCAGAACCCAAGAAAGTTGCTGAAGCTTTTATGGAACCTGAATGGATTCAAGCCATGCAAGAAGAACTTCAACAGTTCAAGCTGAATAATGTTTGGGAACTTTTCAAGCGACCTGACCCTCGCAAGCATAACATTATAGGAACAAAATGGATATATCGAAACAAGCAAGATGAGCATGGTCAAGTCGTCAGAAACAAAGCACGTCTTGTGGCTCAAGGATATACTCAAGTTGAAGGAATTGACATCGATGAAACATTTGCTCCTGTTGCTAGGCTTGAAGCTATTCGCATACTGCTAGCCTGTGCTAATCATCACAACATCTTGCTATATCAAATGGATGTGAAGAGTGCATTTCTCAATGGCAAGATTGAAGAAGAAGTATATGTCGCTCAACCACCTGGCTTTGAAGATCCAAAACATCCTGATATGGTGTACAAGCTGAACAAAGCACTGTATGGCCTCAAACAAGCTCCTCGTGCCTGGTATGATACAATCAAAGACTTCCTGAAGAGCAAAGGCTTCAAACCTGGATCCCTCAATCCCACACTCTTCACGAAGACATATGATGGTGAAATGTTTGTGTGCCAAATATATGTGGATGACATAATCTTCGGCTGCACCAACCAGAAGTACAGTGATGAGTTTGGGTACATGATGCAAGAGCAATATCAAATGTCCATGATGGGTGAGCTGAAGTTCTTCCTTGGTCTTCAAATTCGTCACCAACGAAATGGCATCTTCATATCTCAATAAAAATACCTCAAAGATTGTCTGAAGAAGTTTGGAATGGAAGACTGCAAAGGCTACACGACGCCAATGCCAGCCAAACACCATCTTGGTCCCGACGACAATGGTAAAGAGTTCGATCAAAAGGTATACCGCTCCATGATTGGTTCTTTGCTTTATTTATGTGCATCTAGGCCAAATATTATGCTTAGTGTTTGCATGTGTGCTTGATTCCAAGGGGCACCAAAGGAATCGCATCACTCAGCTGTGAAGCGAATTCTTCGATATTTGGCTTACACCCCAACACTCGGATTATGGTATCCCAAGGGCTCAAAATTTGATTTGGTTGGATTCTCGGATGCTGATTATGCTAGTGACAAGGTGGATCGCAAGTCTACATCAGGCACATGTCATTTTCTTGGTCGATCACTTGTCTGTTGGTCTTCAAAGAAGCAGAACTGTGTATCACTCTCAACTGCTGAATCTGAATACATTGCTGCTGTATCCTGTTGTGCTCAGCTTCTATGGATGAAGCAAACTCTCAAGGATTATGGCATCAACCTGAAACAAGTACCTCTCTTCTGCGACAACGAAAGTGCCATCAAGATAGCCAACAATCCAGTCCAGCACTCGAAGACAAAGCACATTGAAATACGTCATCACTTTCTCAGAGATCATGTTATGAAGAAAGATATACATATCATGCACGTCAACACTGAAGAGCAACTGGCAGATATCTTCACAAAGCCCTTGGATGAGAAAAGGTTTTGCAAGTTACGGTGTGAGCTAAATATCTTGGAATCCTCGAATGTCCTGTGATCAGGCACACATTCTAACACTTATGCATGTTGATGACTTAGATGTGCAACACACAAAGTAATGTATATCTTCAATCAATGAAGATTTACACTCTGAGTGTGAATACATTAACATGGAATTTGTCTTTGGAGCGCCACGATAATTGTACGCCGTGTCTGGGTATAATACTTCCTATACGGTGGGTAACGCCACCACCAACTTTCTCTATTTGAAGTGTTTCACTCATGGCGTTATATTGCAATAACTTCGCATTTGGTTTGTCTTCAGTTTCAATTTATCTTCATGATCTTCTACACTATGATGATTTGATTGCTTTCTGATATATATATATATATATATATATATATATATATATACACACTACTGTTCTGTCCTCTACAGCATTCACTTATAGCTATGTCTTCAAGATTGGATCTTTTGAACTAAGTGAATGTGATCGGACCCTAACCCCTGTATGCTTCCTATCTCAAACTCTATCTGTCCAAATCATATGCATTCTATTGAAACTGTCGAATGTCTTCTCTGCGTCCTAGTCAGCAGAAGGCAAAGAGACAACCATTCTGTTTTAAATGACTTATCTTTATTGTTGAAATCCGGTGAAGCCGGAACAACTCTCCGACATGCCTGGCGGGCGTGGGAACGTGAGACAATTCTAGGTATGTTGCATGCTTGCCACGTACCCCTCAGATGTGAACCGCCAGGGGCACCAGCGTAATTGCGCCGTGTCTCTCACCTACTTATAAATACTTGTCCCCTGCGGTAAAGAAATCCTTCTCTCTCCACCTCCATCAAAACCCTAGCGCCACCGCTAGCTCGCGACGACGCCGGCGACGAAGCGCTTAGCTGCCGCGACTTCTCCGACACTGTCCTCACGCCGGCCACGGACATCGTCCTCTCCGCCGTCACCGTAGGTGTCCTCCGTCGCCAAGTTAGGGCACGGTGGGCTGAACTGCTCGGTCTCCTATTATTCCCATCTAGCAGTTCTTCGTGCGGTAATTATAACTCGATTTTTTACCACCTTTTTGATCTTCAAGATTCATCCTGTTTACCAAAAGTAGTTTCTGCCTATTCAATGTTAGATCTATTCTGTCTGCATCTCATACTGCCGAGTCAATTCACTTAGATTTCCTGTCTAGTTTGATTCCTCACTTGTACTCATTCACGGATTGCTACAAATCTGGAACCAACTCACCTATATAAGTGAATGTCTTCGCATCATGAGGTCAATATCTTCAAACTGATTTATCTTCAAAATCTTCTGAGAATGCATATGACTTCTTCCCCTTCCCTCGCATCTCTAATGTTGTCACAGGTACATGTCCGTGGGAGAATCCCTTGGTTCTCATAGTCTGCATTTGTTTGCAGAATACTTACAACATCATATCAATTCTCCTGAAGCCAGTTCCTGCTTGACCAGCAAGCGTAAATCTCTGAAGCCTCTGAACGTATTGAAGCCATTCAGCTTGAAGTTCATGGCTGCAGAAAAATCAGCAAGGAAGGGTGGCAGACAGCGTCATGGGGGAACATCAAGGGATCTGCCTGATGATCTGGCAAAAATGTATAAAACAAATCCTGAAGAAGATTACAATCAGCGCAAGACTCGAATCCAATGGATTCGACGCTATTGAGCTGAACAGTGGTACAAGTACAAGTTCGTTACCCAGGAGTACGCAGAGAAAAATGCTATCAAGAGCCCTTGGGGTGATATTCTCTATCGAGGCCTTCCCCCCAAGAACAAAGCTGAAGCCATTGCGCAAGAATTCTATCCTTGCATGGTCCGTGGGCCACAGCCTGAAGAAGCCGACCCATCATCATTGCTCTGGTGTCGTGACGACAATCTCTTCAAGCGCAACTTCCAGTTTGCTAAGGCTTCAGCAAAGGAAAACAAGAAGTCACGGGGATTAGACTTCAATCCTGGTCCCTTTGCTCCCCATGATGATGGCACACGTGAAGCTGAAGAAAACAGAATTGGCCCCTTTGCAAACCTTGATGGCCTCATCACTTACATCTTGGTCCAAGGTGCCAAGGTAGATCATTCTGATAATGATGCTGACACTGATGAAGCCCCAGCTCCTCCTTCGAAGCCACATAAGCAAAAGAAGCTAAAGGCTTCTAAATTAGCACCTCCAAAAGCTTTACGCGTGAAGCCTCTGGCCACTGCACCTCCTGAAGCCAGTGTGCAGTCTAAAGATCAATCCCGTATCTCCAAGAAGACGGAGAAGAAAAAGCAACTTGTCAGGCATACTGATCAAGCCTTGACTCCTGCCGCCATTCTGCGTGAAGAACCCATTGATCTGTCAAGTGATGAAGATCTTGCTGATGATGCTCTTGAGCAGCTGATAAAGAGCAAGGAAGAAGCAGAAATCTTTAACAACTTGCCTCTCTTTGATGTGGCCATCATCCACAATTTCATTGATGAGTGGTTCGACACCCCCAATGTCAGCTTTGAAGATTTACAGCTTCCCATTGGCCTCAGTGTCGCCTTCAATGGTGCCATTGCTTCTGAGCTGGCTCTCGCTCAGCGAATCGTTGAGCTCAAGAACAAGATTGATTATGAGAAGGCTCAATTCAAGAAGCACGTGGCCAAGCTAAGTGTTCAAGACATCCGAAACTTCAAAGTCATGCTGCATGAGCTTAAAGAAGCTTTTCTGAAGAAGCACCAAGAAGCTCAAGGCTCTCGTGAGCGCATGAAGCGTTTGGCTGATAAGTGTGTGCTTTCCTACAATGATTCTGAGAAGCGCAAGTCACTTGGCCGTCCTGGCATTGACCCCAGGATGGCTGCAAAGAAAAAGAAGAAGCTTTCTGCTGACCAACCTGCACCTTCAAGCCAAGAAGCCCCACGCATTATCTTCCCGAGCAGCATGACTAGCTCGAAGCCAAAGGTCAGCACAACTGCTTCTGAACAGAAGAAGACGAGGGCTGCCGAGGCTGAAGCCAGAAAGAGGAAGAACACCGAAGCCTCTGATGCCGCTCCCTCCAAGAAGAAGCGCAAGACCAAGAAGAGTCAGGCTGCTCCCACAGAGCCCCTTGTTGTTGAACCCATCTCAGTGGTTCGTCCTACATCTGCATCCCAAGAACTTCGCATGACTGTTCATGAGCCTGCTTCCACAGAGGCTCCTGAAGCTGAAGATATACCAGCAGCTGAACCCACCGCTGCTGAAGACATTGGTCATGATGACAATGTTGAAGATGATGAAATTCTTCCTCAGATCGAATATAATGTGGTATCATCGCCTGTTCGTACGAACAGCGAAAACATCAGCATTGGTCGTCCTTTGACGCCAATTGCTCAGGATGCATCGTGGGCTGATCACCCACAACAACAAGACTCCCCCAGTACTCCCCAACAACAACAAACCACACCATCCATACAAGTTGAAGAGGATGAGGACCTTCCCACTCCATCTCCAAAGGCGTCGCCTGTACTACAAAGGCTTCGCAAAGGACCAAGGCCTCAAGTCCCTCTTCCGAGCGTTCCAGAAGGAGAAGTGCACCATCAACTTGTTGCACGTCAAGTGTTCTCTGAAGCCACTCCAACTGTGAATGTATCTGTGTCTGAAGCACAAGCTGCTGAAGACAATCCGGCTGCATCAGCCGATGAGGAACGTCAAGAAGAACGTGTCCAAACTCCCCCCATGCCTGAAGAAACAGTTCATGAAGTGAATGTGTCTGTGCCTGACCCTCCAGCTCCTCGAGTGGAGGTTGAAAATACTGAAGCTGGCACAACCAACGCAAGTGAAGCCAATGACGTTGTCATGGCTGCAGCTAATGTGGAGCTTGAACCAATTAGTGTGCCTGAAGCTAATGAGGCCACTGCACCTGAAGCTAATGAGGCGACTGCTCCTGAAGCACCTGTTGTGCAGCCTGAAGCCTCCGTTGCTGCCACTGCTCCTGTTCCACCACCACGGCCCTATACAATCGAGCAAGCATACAACCATGGCGAGCTAATCACAGTAAGATGGCCCGTTCTGGTCCCTCCGCCTAATGTCTCTGGTCCTCAATTTGACTATCACATTGAGCATAGGCCTCTGGTCCAGAAGCCCAAGCCAAGACTGCCAAGGTTTCCAGGTACTGCAAACTCACCAGGGTCTTTCAATGCAAATGGCTTCAAGAGCCACAACACATTCTTTGACAGCTCAAAGAACCCCTACACGAAGCCAAGAATTTCATCAGATCGGTTCTGGAGTCATCAGCAGCGAAGCTATTACTCCTGTGTTCTGTATGATCAAGGGCGCATTTTCCCTCATATGCGTCTCGACACTGAAGCCATTACTGGACTGCCCTGCTTAGAAGAAGCACTTGACTGCTTTCGTGATGCTGGGCTGCTCAGTTTTGTCACAGATAAAGAACACTGGAATGAAGAGCTATTGCTTCAATTCTATGCTACTCTACACATTCGCAGCTACAACAGAGATATCAAGACATGGGTTCTTGAGTGGATGACAGGAAATGTTCATCATGAAGCCAAAGCTCTCGACATCATTGAGCTTACAGGCCTATCCACTACTGGAGAACTCTATGAACCTGGTTGTCAAAATCACCGCAATGCTCTGGAAAGAAACTTTCATAAGCCTGAACCCAATATGAGTCAGATGTTGAGCATGATGAAGCCTTTGCCACGTGATGTTGAATATCCAACAGAGTTCTTTGTTGAAGATCTTGAGTATCTGCCACGCACCATATATCACATCATCAGACGAACTCTATGGCCTATCAAAGGACACTCATCAACGACAAAGCTTGAAGGAGCTATGAAGACTTTGGTCTTGTACATTCTCAATGGCATCAGCTTCAATGCGCAAGATTTCTTCATCAGGCAACTGGCTGCATCTGGATCTGATCTGTTAGGTCTGAAGTTTTATGCTCCATGGGTCATGCGCCTCATCAAGCGACACTCATCTGTCAACTATCAACCTTCTGCTCGCAATCATGTGATTTTTCTACCAGAGGTTGATATGTCAGTTGAAGCTATATACCCTGAACCTGCCAAGAAGCCTCTTTGTCTTCAGAATGCCGAGCACCAAAGCTTCACTCAGCCTATTGAAGGTGTTCAAGCAGCGACACAAATCTATCCTTTGGCTGGAAACACCCATCTGCCTCATCGAGCACCGACTGAAACCACTGAAAGCACCATTGCACAAAGGCCTCGGAAGCGTTCTCGCGTTCTCAATGACCGAGAACTTCTTGTGGCCCTTCATCAGAAACTGGATAAGCATCATTTCTGGCTCAAGAGACAGATGCAAAGCCTCTTGGTGGATGTCAATCGCATTCGCAACCTTGCCACCAAGAATGCCTTTGTTGCTCATGAAACTTGCCGGCGATCATGGAAGAGTTTTACCCTGCTCAGTGCTGAAGCTAATCTTCAAGACGATGGCTTCAATGAAAGATTCCAGTTTGACTCCACTCCTCCATGGACTGCTGTCCTACGTCGTACTCCATCTCTTGAAGACTCTGAATATTCTTCCTCCGCGACAACGGTAAATGCAAGAGTGATCGATGATGAAGATGATGCTACTTCACCACCTCCTACTACTGCGCGCATCGACACTGCACCAAGTTCATCTGCACCGCCACCCAACAACGACAACCCTGCTGCTTCACCTACTCATGTTGACGAGTAGATGCTCTATGTCTTCAAACCTTTTTGGTCCTTACCGACAAAAGGGGGAGAAGCGTATGAGTTGATAGTCGTCTGCTACTTATTTTGCTGCGTGCTTACAACTCTTGCCTTTTGAAACATTTTGTTCTCTGTGTTGTAACACCTAAACTTGATGGTCGTCTGCTACTTATTTGCTTCACTATGATGCGATGATAAATTCCGCATGTGCGATGATAACTTCCGCACTTAGATCATTCTGCAGACGTCCATTTTTCATTATGCATATCATTCTACTTGCTATATCAGTTCATGCATGATAAATTATCTTCATAAGTTGAAGTGGATCTCCACAAGTACAACCTGCCATGTGCATTTGCATTCCAAAAGCAAATTACTTACATGCACATCTTCAGGGGGAGCCCTTGCAACTTATGAAGACTATTTCCTATCCTTACAATTTCACATATTTATCCCCGTTGAAAACTTCAACCAGTTTGTCATCAATCACCAAAAAGGGGGAGATTGTAAGTGCATCTAGTGCCACCCCTAGTTGGTTTTGGAGTATTGATGACAAAGTTGGTTGAGGGACTAATGCGTTTGTGAGAATTGCAGGATAACGCAGGTAGTGTCCCTCATTGATTCGGTTTACCTACCGGAGATGACCCCTAAAAATGTATGAAGACATTGAAGACAATGGTGGTATGAGAAGATATTCATATTGAAGACTATGACATGAGAAGACATTACATGAAGACTATGGAGCGCGAAGACTGTGTGGATTCGTTGCTTCCTTTTCTTCTTTGTTGAGTCATAGGAACCACCGTACTGTTAAGTGGGGTCCAAGTGAACTAAGTCAGAGTGACTGAAGTGATGCTCAACTCAAATCCTATGTCTTCGAGCGAAGACAATGAGAGCAAACCTTATCCAGAGCTGGAAGAGTCAGCTTTGCTTGTAGCCCAAGTAAAGTTGCCGCGTGTGTTTGAAATCTGACCGTTGGAACATGTGTCAGTTCCTTAGTGACCCAGGGTCATTTTGGATAAATCAGGTCGGATTGCCTAGTGGCTATAAATAGCCCACCCCCTACACCATAAATTGGTGGCTGCTTAGAGTTAGTATACGGCTTTTGTCGTTTGAGAGCAACCCACCTCGAAGCATTTGAGAGAGAGAAATCCTTGCAAGGACAAAGCCCAAACATCCAGAGCCAAAGAGTGTTAGGCATCACTAAAGTCTTTCTGTCTGTGTGACCTGAAGACTTATTACACTTCAGGACTGTGTATCCTCTAGCCGGTTAGGCGTCGCGTTCTGAGCATCCAAGAGTCATTGTGGATTGCCGGGTGAACGAAGTCTGTGAAGGTTTGGAAGTCTACCTTGAAGACTTACCAGAGTGATTGGGCGAGGACTAAGTGACCTTAGCTCAAGGGGAATAAGGTGAAGACACGGTCTTCTGAGTTGAATCTCAGCCTCCCGAACCAGACGTACAATTGTCACAGCAACTGGAACTAGTCCAACAAATCCTGTGTCTTCAACAAGTGACTGGTTCTATCTCTTCCCCCCTTTACCTTGAGTTTGTCTTCGTGAAGTCGTTGGTTATCTGTCTTATCTGATTGACTTCATTGCTTGACTACTATTGTTGATTGGCTTCATAGTATCTTCCATCCTGATCCTACTACCTAGCTGCTATTAGTCTTCGTACGTTAACGCTATTGCATATTTGACTATGGCTTGCTTGTTGTAGTTTATCTTCCGCTGCATATCAATTAGGTTATTTCTATTGTTTGTCTTTGAAACTTCCACGTTTTGAAGACTTTGATAAAAATCGCCTATTCACCCCCCCTCTAGTCGATAACTAGCACTTTCACTATCGATGGGAATCCTCTATGTATGAACACCGATTCTGATGGGTGACGCGCGCAGATGCCTGACCTTATCGGTATGGTTCCTCCGGAGCCTCAGGAACTAGATGCAGAAGACAAGAAGAAGGAAAGAGTCGCAGTCGGTGCTCCTTTCACGTGGATTACATTGCACTTTGGTACTTTCCCCGAGGAAGCTAATGGGGACGTGGTCAAGACATATGCTCGTGTCTACATGCGGTACGTGATATCCAGGACTATGTTTGCTGATGGCACAGGCAAGAATGCTCCATGGATGTGGCTGAAGGTGTTGACCGTCTTCGATAGCAAATGGAGTTGGGGTTCGGCGACACTGGTTTACTTGTATAGACAGGTATGAAGTTGTTTCTTTTTCACTTCATTGCTACATTATCAATGTGATGTTGCTGTTAATTCAACCATGTTCTCTTTTATGTGTAGCTGGACGAAGCCTGTTGTAGGCCATCTGGAGGTATTGGTAGTTGTATGCTCGCACTTTCCATATGGATCTGGGAGTGTTTTCCGGTTGGATGACCGAAGACCGTGAAGTACGAGGATTGGGACGACAAAAACGATCCACTACGGCTCCCCACTTGGGCTTACAAGTGGGATGTGTTAAATGAGACGACAGATGATCCGTTGGTCATGTACAAGTTGTACAAGAGCGAGATGGACGCGATCACGCCTGAGCAGGTGAATCGACATTGCATAACTGATTATCATGCTTCTATCGTAACTCGATATCAATTTTGCATTCTATCCCATTTTGCAGGTGGAATGGGAGCCGTATGGAAAAGGAGAGAGTTTTTGTAACCCTATAGAGTTCAGGCTGAATCCGATGTGCACTAGGGATGGGGATCTTTGGCATATGTGGTGCCCACTCATATGCAACTGGGTGGTTGAGCTTCACTGCCACATCGGGTGTTCCGCCAGTTTGGTTTGTTCCAGCCACACCCGCCGGAGTGGGAGGACACAGACAAGGTGCTACACGGGTAAGATATAATTAACCTTGAGCACTTAGCGGCTTCTCGGCGGTTTCGATGGTGGTAATATTCTGTTTCTAACTTGCAGGTTGGATAGGAAAAAGCAACGGAAGATCAAGGATTGGGCCAAGCATCATAGGAAGTATGTCGTACAGTTCATGCTTAGTGTGGAGCAAGCTAGGGCTGGAAAACGGGCCCAGCTTCATGAGCATTGCCAGATCGCGTTCAACAACTATCTCACATGGTTTCTTGGAAGTACCCATGTGGAGGTATGCAAGCCGGCGTATGCTGAGGAGATTTTGGAAGATCCGACCGTTTTTGATGAGGTAGCCCAGCACCAGTACAACGCATTAGTCAGGAAAGGCAACTCAGTGATCCCTTCAGCTCCAATGATGAACGTTGTGGTATTTTCCCTTTTTGGTTTTCCATTCGCACTATTCTCATCTTCGCTTGCCTAACACGTTAATACCGTTTCTGTTCATAGCGTGCCTGTCGGTGTCAAAACCGGCGGATCTCGGGTAGGGGGTCCCGAATTGTGCGTCTAGGCGGATGGTAACAGGAGACAAGGGACACGATGTTTTACCCAGGTTCGGGCCCTCTTGATGGAGGTAAAACCCTACGTCCTGCTTGATTGATATTGATATTGTGGATGTTTACAAGAGTGGATCTACCACGAGATCAAGGAGGCTAAACCCTAGAAGCTAGCCTATGGTATGATTGTAATGGTTGTTGTTGTGTCCTACGGACTAGAGCCATCCAGTTTATATAGACACCGGAGAGGGCTAGGGTTACATAGAGTCGGTTACAATAGTAGGAGATCTACGTATCCGATCGCCAAGCTTGCCTTCCACGCCAAGGAAAGTCCCATCCGGACACGGGAGGAAGTCTTCAATCTTGTATCTTCATAGTCTTGGAGTCCGGTCGATGATGATGATAGTCCGGCCGATGATAGTCCGGCCGATGATGGTAGTCTGGCTATCCGGACACCCCCTAATCCGGGACTCCCTCAGTAGCCCCCGAACCAGGCTTCAATGACGATAAGTCCAGCGCGTGTGTAGTCTTCGGCGTTGCAAGGCGGGTTCTCCTTCAAGTTCTACGTACCTGCCGAACAGTGTCCGGCTTCCTCATCAATGTTGCGTGCCTTGGCTTCGACGCCCAATAATGGCCTTCCTCCACGCGTCGCGCGAATGTGAAAAGCCAGGGTGTCTTTTATGTTTTACCCCCTAGTTGTGCGAATAATCTGCCTATAAGGGAGGCAAGAATCCAGATCCAAATCGCCATCTTCCTCCCGCAAATACTCATCGGAGCGCTTTTGACCAAGAATCCATTCCATCATGGACCGTCAACGTGGCTCCTCTTCTCGCGCTCCCAGCCCTTCGCCAGGAGATTGGAGGAGATGCTCTGTTCCGCACAACGAGCTGGTGAAGCTTCAAGCGGGGGGATATCTCCCTCCGGCCTTTATGGTTCCGGTTCGAGCCGGGCTGGCCACCTACAAAGGTGGGAAGCAAGCGGAGGTTACCCCAAGTCCCAACAAAGGGGAGCGGGTATGCTTCGTCCCCTATCTGATAAGGGGGCTCGGATTTCCTGTACATCCATTCCTCCGCGGGCTCCTGGAGTTCTACGGACTCCAGCTTCATCACCTCACTCCCGCCTCAATCCTGCACATTGCAGGTTACGTAGCTCTTTGCGAGCTATTCCTGGGCGTCGAGCCCCATTTCACGCTGTGGAAGAGGTTGTTCTGCCTTGTACCCCGCTCTCACGAGGGGTCCATATATCAAGTGGGCGGTGCCGAAATATGGCGTATTGCCGGGACCGGATATCCATCCGAAACCCCTAAGAAGGCGTCCGAAGACTGGCCTTCAGGATGGTTTTATATAGAAGACGCTCCGCTGCCGGACCCTGTTCGGATCGGCCTCCCGGAGTTCAGCAATGCTCCTCTGAAGAAACGCCTTAGTTGGCGTCCGCGGAGCCCCCAACTGGAGGAAGACAAGAGCGTCCATTATTTGATGGGCCGAATAAGGTTACTGGCCCATGCCGGGTTGACCATGATTGGAGTCATGGCAACATGCATTATGCGGGGGGTGCAGCCACTACAATACAGGGGCCACCCCATGTGGGATTTCAACGGGGAGGACGATGCCACCCGTCATGGCCGTAAAGGGCCGGATTCGGTTGAAGACCTGGTGACGATCCTGTCCGGCCTGTATAAGGGGGAGAAGGAGGATTTCCTTCGGACGAACCCATTAAATGGGTTCTCCATGAATAATCCCCGGCCTTGGGTAAGCGAACACTCTGCATGCCCGACCCATGCTTTTTGAAACTTAAGTTCCTTATATCGTGTTCTTCTTTCGACGCAGGAACTGCGCCGGATCGTGGAGGACATGCTAAGTCCAGCCCCGCAACCCGAGGATCCAGAGAGATCCCGGGATCCGACCTCCGAAGAGGATCCGAACATAAAGGTGGAGCTAATCGACGGGGTATTCCACCAGCTCAGCATGGACAATGCCCTAGTCGCCATCACGGCCGACTATCCCGGACTATATCCGGCTTCCCAGGTGACTGCGACCGAAGTCCTGACACCGTCATTCCTTCCTTGCTTATTTCTGACCACCGTATATGACGGCGCCGTGCAGGAGGCGCCCCTAGGGCGAGAAGCCGAGCCCGTGGTGGCTGACCAACAAAGGCCAGTCCAGACTAGTAGGCGGAAGAGGAGCGCGGCGCGGACTGAAACATCGCTGCAAAGGTGTAGCTCACAATTCATTATTTAGAGCAACGTTCCTAGGAAGCATTTGAGTGCTCATGACTTCTGTAGGGAAAAAAGCGCCCGCCGGACTGCGGGCGTGGAGGTTGCCAATCCAACCTCTACCAGCCAGGCTCCAGCACCTGGTCTGGAGGGGGAGGCGCGCTCAAGGCGCGAGCTGGACATTCCTCTGACGGAGGATGCCGACAGACTGTCCGCCACCAAGTCTGAGGTGGAGAGTGCCATGAATCACAGGCGCCGCCGGACAGTATTTCGTGACACGTGCTTCTCCCCCGAGGCATTGAATGCCTTTAACGCGAGGGACGCGCACCTTCGTGCTGCTCAAGATGGTTTTACCAGAGCCACGGAGCAGTATGTAAAAGACATACGGGTAAGATAATTTAATAGTTGTATATGCCAGTAGCCCGCGAGACTTAAAGTAGTTATATTAACTGATTTAAGGATCATATGAAACGTAGGATCTTACCGAGAAGAATACCCAACTGTCATAGGAGCTGCAGGAGTGCAAGGCCCAACTTGAGGCCGCACTCTCTGGCGCAGGAGGAAACACAGGGACCTCTCCTGGTAACGCATTATTTTAGAAAGATAAGTAGCGTTTGGCCTTTGCGCAAGTCTAAAAAATGACGTTGCAGGTGCTGCCGGACAAGATCCGGACAGGCAAGAACTTCTGCGCCAACTGAAGGCCGGCGAGAGGGTGCTGCATAAGGTGCAGCATGAAAGGAACAAGCTCCAGGATGCCCATGCCCAGCTTGGATTAGAGATGAAAGGCGTTCGGGCCGAGCTGTCGGGCTCCATTAAGGAGAATCAGTGGCTTCGTCGCGGCATCTATAGTAAGTGCTTGAGCGAACTCCTTTGAAAAGAAGAGTTCGGCGAGGAAGTCGATTTGACAGAATATGTCTGCAGGTATGCTCACAGGTCGCCCTGCGGAGGAGATGCCCGTATCAACGGGTGATCAACTTCCCGAATTGTTGCAACTGATCGAACGAGTTCGGCAGGCAATGAGCGGCGTCATCCAGGCTTTATGGCCAGGCTTCTCCTTACCCGAGGGTCTTGGGGAGCTTGCGGAGAAGCTTCAGGGAGTGCGGCAGCGCTTCCATTTATGGAAGATTTCGGCCTGCCGCCAAGGTGCCAGGGAGGCCTGGGCCATGGTAAAGACGCGGTACAAGAAAGCGGATCCCAACCACATGGCCGAAGTCAGACCTGTGGGGCCCGATGGGAAGGAGATCCCTGTGAGTTTAGTATACGGCCAAGTAGAGTTGGCCGCTAAATTTTCCCAACAGGACTGTAAATTAGACAACCTGTTAGACGGGGTTGAGGAAGAATACAATCAGTCGGTTTGACAATGTATTATAAAATGACATATAAAATGCCTTCTAGCCGGATTGTAGAACGTTTGTCTTTGCCGACCTTTTCGCTTCGACCTCGGGACCCTAGAGTCCAGAGTGTGTCCGAATACCCTCTCGGTTATGAAATAACCGGGGTATGCATGGAGACCAGGCGTAGGGGTCATTAGTGCTTTATCAGACAAGTGCCCAACTAGTTATGTTATATTACATGGGTAGTAAGAAACATCTTCCAGGGAGAATAGTTCCGTTAAGGGTTCCTTTCCTCTGGGGGTGGCATGCCCTAAAGTGCATGTCCAGACTACGAAAAAAGCAGAAAAACATCTGGGGGCAGATAAATAAGTGGATAAAAAACCATCTTTTAAGTCACCGACCGAATATTCCCTTAAGAACGCTAGCTTTCGGCTTCACCCAGTCTGAGGTACACATCTGGCTGACCCGGCAATAACAATCGCAGAGGTGCTCCCTTTACCTCCTAGCCGAACAATCGGGAACGTAGGGGTAAGCACAGGAGCCAGGCAACCCAGCTTGGCCAAAACTTAAGTCATATTGATGCATATAATGGTGAAAAAAAGGTACATGTGGAGGCTTGACACATGTGCTGGGCATGAAGCCCTTATAATTAAGCTTCTGGTAAAGAAGCCCCCAGGTATAATGAGTGCGGATAGCACATCAATTGCACGCGAACGATGCGCAAGTAGGCCTTTTAAGGCTTTGATGAATAGGGTTGAGAAGAAAAAAAGAGAAACAAAAGGCAGCTGAAGTAAAAAAAGAATTTGGACGGGGAGAAAGGGACAAACTCTTAGTCCGGCGCTAGGCATAGAATCTTCGGAGGCGGGCTGTGTTCCATGGGTTTGGCTCGAGTCGGTTATCCGACGCATTTCGTAGACGGTACGCTCCGCCGGTCAAGACTTTATCGATGATGAAGGGGCCTTCCCATTTGGGATTGAGCTTGTCCTTTTTCTTTTCGGCAGGCGTAGAACCAGTTCGCCAACGTTGTAAGTCTTGGCCCATACTTCTCTGCTTTGGTATCTTCGAGCCTGCTGCTGATAAAATGCGGAACGAGCCTTGGCGACGTCGCGTTCTTCCTCCAATGCGTCCAAGCTGTCCTACCGATCCAACTCGGCTTCTCTTTCTTCGTACATGCGCACTCGAGGTGAGTCATGAATTATGTCGCAGGGCAAAACTGCTTCTGCGCCGTATACCATAAAAAATGGTGTGAATCCAGTAGTACGGTTAGGCATTGTCCGCAGCCCCCAGAGTACGGAGTCGAGCTCCTCTACCCAGTGCGTGTCAGATTTCGTAAGGGACCGCACTAGTCTGGGTTTGATGCCGCTCATTATTAGACCATTTGCTCGTTCCACTTGACCGTTGGTTTGAGGATGATAGACTGAAGCGTAATCGAGCTTGATGCCCATATTTTTGCACCATGATTTAACCTCATCGGCCGTGAAGTTCGTGCCGTTATCGGTGATGATGCTGTGGGGGACACCATAACAGTGTACTACCCCGGATATAAAGTCTATCACTGGTCCGGACTCTGCCGTTTTAACTGGCTTGGCCTCCATCCATTTGGTGAATTTATCCACCATGACCAATATGTACCTTTGCTTGTGGGTTCCCCCTTTAAGTGGTCCAACCATGTCAAGCCCCCAGACCGCGAACGGCCAGGTAATGGGCATAGTTTTGAGGGCGGTGGGTGGCATGTGGCTCTGAGTAGCAAAGAGCTGACAACCGACGCATCTTCGGACTAAGTCCTGAGCATCTGCCCGGGCCGTCGGCCAATAAAATCCTGTATGGAATGCCTTTCCTACAAGGGCCCGGGCTGCGGCGTGGTGTCCGCCTAGTCCGGCGTGAATTTCAGCCAGAAGGTCTCGCCCTTCCTCTTTGGAGATACACCTTTGAAGGACTCCGGTTGTGCTTTTCTTATAGAGTTCTCCCTCATGGACCTTGTAGGCTTTAGATCGCCGGACTACGCAGCGGGCCTCATTATGGTCTTCGGGGAGTTCCTGCCTAAGCAAGTAGGCTAGGAACGGCTCTGTCCACGGGGCGATTACTGCCATTATGTCGTGAGCTGAGGGTGTTGTTTCGTCGGCTGGATCACCGGTTATGTCAGATTGTTCTGCGGCTGCCTCCGGTTTGTTATTTCCGGACTCCTCTTCCCATAGTACGGATGGCTTGAACAGCCGTTCCAGGAAGATATTTGGAGGGACAGCGTCACGTTTTGCGCCGATGCGTGCCAATACATCGGCCGCTTGGTTATTATCTCTGGCTACGTGGTGGAATTCAAGTCCTTCGAACCGAGCTGACATTTTAAGGACGGCGTTGCGATAGGCTGCCATTTTTGGATCCTTGGCGTCAAAGTCTCCATTTACTTGGGATATTGTGAGGTTTGAGTCCCCGCGCACCTCTAGGCGTTGGATGCCCATGGAGATTGCCATCCGGAGGCCATGTAAGAGGGCCTCGTATTCGGCTGCGTTGTTGGAGTCCATGTACATTATCTGAAGTACGTATTGGACTCTGTCCCCGGTTGGGGACGTTAGTACGATGCCAGCCCCCAATCCGGCCAACATTTTGGAGCCGTCAAAATGCATAATCCAATTGGAGTATGCGCCGTACTCTTTAGGGAGTTCGGCTTCAGTCCACTCAGCGACAAAGTCAGCCAAAACTTGCGACTTTATAGCTTGTCGGGGTTTGTAAGTTATGTCGAATGGTAAGAGCTCAATGGCCCATTTTGCAATCCTGCCCGTTGCGTCACGGTTATTTATAATGTCATTTAGGGGTACTTCGGAGGCCACTGTTATCGAACACTCTTGAAAGTAGTGTCGGAGCTTCCGGGATGCCATGAACACCGCATACGCTATCTTTTGATAGTGCGGGTAATGAGACTTGCAGGGGGTTAAAATAGTGGATATGTAGTACACTGGTTTTTGAAGAAGGAATTTATGCCCTTCTGTCTCTCGTTCTACGACGAGCACCGCGCTTACTACTTGATGTGTTGCCGCGATGTATAACAACATAGGTTCGCCCAGGTTGGGCGCAGCCAGGACCGGGTTCGTTGCCAATATGGCCTTTATTTCTTCGAGTCCGGTAGTGGCAGCATCCGTCCACTCGAAGTGTTCGGTGTGCCTGAGGAGGCGATAGAGGGGCAATGCCTTTTCTCCTACGCGGGAGATAAAGCGGCTGAGAGCCGCCACACATCCAGTCAATTTCTGGATCTGTTTGAGGTTTTTTGGAATATCCAACTACGATAGGGCTTGGATCTTGGCCCGATTTGCTTCAATTCCTCTAGCGGATACAATGAAGCCCAAGAGCTTTCCGGCTAGTACGCCAAAAACGCATTTTTCCGGATTCAGCTTGATGCCATATGCTCGGAGGTTGTCGAATGTGACCCTCAAGTCGTCTACTAAAGTTTCGACGCGTTTGGTTTTGACGACTACGTCGTCTACGTATGCCTCTACTGTTTTGCCGATCTGGGTAGCCAGGCATGTCTGAATCATGCGCTGATATGTTGCGCCGGCATTTTTAAGTCCGAAGGGCATCGTGTTGAAGCAGAATGGTCCATATGGAGTAATGAACGCCGTTGCGGCTTGATCCGCTTCTGCCATCTTGATTTGATGATAGCCGGAGTATGCGTCCAGGAAGCACAATGAATCGTGCCCTGCAGTGGCATCGATGATTTGGTCGATGCGGGGGAGGGGGAAGGGATCCTTTGGGCAGGCTTTATTTAGGTCTTTGAAATCGACACATAGGCGCCAGGATCTGTCCTTCTTTGGTACCATTACCAGGTTTGCTAGCCAATCCGGATGTTTGATATCTCTGATGAATCCGGCTTCCAATAGTTTGGCTAGTTCTTCTCCCATTGCCTGTCTTTTGGGTTCCGAAAATCGTCGAAGAGCCTGTTTTACTGGCTTGAACCCTTTTAGGATGTTTAGGCTATGCTCTGCCAGCCTGCGAGGGATTCCTGGCATATCTGAAGGATGCCAGGCGAAAATGTCCCAATTTTCTCGAAGGAATTCTCGCAGTGCGGCGCTACATCAGGGTTCAACTGTGCCCCGATGGAGGCCGTCTTTGTCGGGTCCGTTGGGTGGACCTGGAATTTTATAATTTCGTCCGCTGGTTTAAAGGAGGTGGACTTGGATCTCTTATCGAGTATCACATCGTCTCTGTGCACCGTAGCGCGCAGCGCGGTGAGTTCCTCTGCCGCTAGGGCTTCGGATAGTGCCTCCAGGGCTAATGCGGCTGTTTTGTTTTCGGCGCGGAGTGCTATGTCCGGATGACTAACTAGAGTGATTATCCCGCCGGGCCCAGGCATTTTGAGCTTCATGTACCTGTAATGGGGTACGGCTTGGAAAATTGTGAATGCCTCTCGTCCTAATATAGCGTGGTATCCGCTGCTGAGCGGGGCCACTTGGAACGTGATTTCTTCGGACCTGTAATTGTCCGGTGAGCCGAACACCACATCGAGTGTGATTTTTCCGGTGCAGCGTGCTTCCCGGCTAGGGATTATTCCTCTGAGGGTTGTGCTACTTCGCTCAATGCGGCTCCAGTCTATTTCCATTTTTTGAAGAGTTTCCTCGTAAATGAGGTTCAATCCGCTGCCGCCATCCATGAGTACCTTGGTAAGTCGAAAGCCGTCCACTATCGGACTAAGGACCAATGCGGCTGGTGCTCGGGCTGATCGGAATTTAGGTTCGTCGCTGGCGTTGAAGGTGATGGCCGCGTCGCTCCAAGGATTTGTTGTTGCTACTTGGTAGACTCCGGCAAGGCTGTGGATCGTTTGTTTCCGCATATTGCTTGATGCGAAATTCTCAAAGACGGTTGATACCGTACCGGTATTGTTGGTGTGGTTTCGCGGGGCTAGAAGCTCCTCGCCACTTTTGGCCACCTGCCGTAATATCCAACATGCTCGAAGGCTACGTGTTGGGGTGGCGCCCTTGGTACCGTGAATTGTACAGGGTTTGCTGAGCCATCCCTCCAGTACGGTTATGTTCCCTCTAAGGGGCTTTTGTTTTTTGGTCCTTGTACTTGGTGCCTGAGTGTAATGCACCCTTTCGTTGCAGACTGGGGCTATGTTCGGGGCCGGATTATCCCAAAACCTATCTTTGGTTTTCCGGAAACTTTCTATGGCACAGTGCTTTCGCAGTATGGATGCCAAGTTGGCGAAACGCGTGATTTCATGATGGCTGACGGCGTTCAAGATTCCCCTGTCCGTGCAGTTGTTGCAAAAGATCGAGATTGCGTTTTCCTCTCAGCAGTCCTTTATCCGGTCCATGACCAGGAGGAATCTGGCCCAGTAATGATGTACTGTTTCAGCTAGCTCTTGCCGGATTAGAGATAGATCGCATATATCTGGGCGGGCGGGCCTAATTGAGTCCAGGACCCTGCCCATCTCAAGGCTCAAGGGCCGGGAAGTTTCCGAATTTGGAAGCTTGGAAAGTGGAACGTTTTCCAACGAGTCCGGTCTGATGCCTGACTTTATGTTCAGTGCTTGATCGGAATCCGCTCCTCCGTGGGAATCCGGCATGGAGGGTTTGGTAGCCTGGACACGACTAGTTTTCAATATGGGAGAAGGATCGTCGCGATGTTCCTCTGCCACCATGACGTGGTGGGTAACCTGCGGAGAGTTAATCTCTCTCAGATCGGTTTTAAGCCCGATCCGATTGTAGTCTGTAGCGACTCCCAGGGCGGCGATCCGATCCAAGAGTTCGTTTACGGACGAGAGCTCTGCTGGATCTAACTGCTCGGCGAATTCCGAGTTGACGTGAAGATTGCTCTCGATGACACGAGAGGTCATCGTTGAAGCGGTGGCCGGACATGCGGTCATAAGAAAACCTCCTAGCCGGATAGTTTGGCCGGCGGCCAAGGCTCCATCGGCGAAGATGCCGTCCTTGAAGACGGGAAGAGGCATCCTTCCTATCGGTGATGACACAGAGGAACTCTCAACGAAAGCACCAATGTCAGTGTCAAAACCGGTGGATCTCGGGTAGGGGGTCCCGAACTGTGCGTCTAGGCGGATGGTAACAGGAGACAAGGGACACGATGTTTTACCCAGGTTCGGGCCCTCTTGATGGAGGTAAAACCCTACGTCCTGCTTGATTGATATTGATATTGTGGATGTTTACAAGAGTGGATCTACCACGAGATCAAGGAGGCTAAACCCTAGAAGCTAGCCTATGGTATGATTGTAATGGTTGTTGTTGTGTCCTACGGACTAGAGCCATCCGGTTTATATAGACACCGGAGAGGGCTAGGGTTACATAGAGTCGGTTACAATAGTAGGAGATCTACGTATCCGTATCGCCAAGCTTGCCTTCCACGCCAAGGAAAGTCCCATCCGGACACGGGACGAAGTCTTCAATCTTGTATCTTCATAGTCTTGGAGTCCGGTCGATGATGATGATAGTCCGGCCGATGATAGTCCGGCCGATGATGGTAGTCCGGCTATCCGGACACCCCCTAATCCGGGACTCCCTCAGTGCCCAAATCAAGAAAGCAGCTGATGAGACCGAGACTATTCTGGAAACAACCCCGGCTAGCAAAAGCGATGGGGAAGGTGCACTTCGAGCATTCATTAAGGTTCACATCTCCTTCAAACTAGAACTTAACATGTTTTGCTACGTTTGATGTCTCATTCACTTGTACATGTTGCAGCGCCAGGGCCAAAAGTTAAGGCGGCTATCAAACCTTTTCGGTTGTCGTGACCCCGAGTATGTATCACCAGAACGGTCTAGGTCGGCGACACCATCAGATCCCACTTCGAGCCAGGGCCATGGTGATCCTTTGGAGGATGAGGATGTGGGTGTGATCACCCAAGAGGTATGGCATGAGCATATATCCAATTATTGATGCATTGCTAACTATATCCTCACACACGGTCTTTCCATATCTTTTGTTGATGCATAGGTTGCTGATGATATGACCTTGGGGACGTACCAGGTTTCGTCTGCATACCAGTTAAAGCCTAGGAAGGGAATCAAGAAATACACACCTAAAGACTTCACCCAAAGAGGCAAAAGGACGGTCGGCACCTCGCGGATGGCGGCTTTGGATGACTATTTGGATGACGATGTGGATGACGTGGAGGAACCGGAGCCGGAGCCGGAGCATGTTCCTCTTCCTAGGAAGGTGAAGAAGATATCCGTCAAGAGGGGGGGAGGAGCCAAAAAGCGCTCAAGGAACTAGTCATCGTCCTCTATTTGTAATGTTGAACTTGGAGTGGTGGTAGCTCTTAGTAATGTGGAACTTATATGTCATTGAACTTGGAGTGGTGGTAGCCCTATGTTAAATTTGAAGTTGTGGTATCTCTTAGTAATGTGGAACTTGTTATGTCGTTGACCTTGGAGTGGTGTTAGTAATATTGAACTTGTTGTGATGGTCACAGTCTTTGTTGAACTTAAAGATCCTTACTATTTATTGTACGAAATGTTGAACTGTGCCTGAAAATGACCTAGTCTAAATGACAAAAGAACACTAAGTGTGTGTGCAACGCCTAGCTGGGAGGCGCCACACTCTACAGTGCAGCGCCTAGCTCTTGGGCGTTGCACTGTACAGTGTGGCGCCTCCCAGCTAGGCGTTGCACAAACACTTAGCGAATTTGTGGCCTGGGAAGAGCTGTCCAGAGAGCAACAGAATGTTTTCTAGCTACAGACGTGTGCAACGCCCAGCCTGGAGGCGCCACACTGAGCAGTGCAATGCCCAGGGCTGGGTGTTGCACACGTCACGTATGTAGCTAGCAAACATTCTGTTGCTCTCTGGACAACTCTTCCCAGGCGTGCAACGCCTCAGATCTAGGCGTCACACAAGCGATGAACTCGGACGTGAGTTGTCTGTGGTCTTGGGACACAATCTTGCCATCCACCCTTTTGCCTCGGCACATGTGAGTTGGCACACAACTCACTAAGTGCCAAGTGGGACCTTCTTTCCATGGTCTTGCATGCACAATCCACGGACATATTTCATCTTCACATGCACATGCAACCGTGTAGCGCACATTGACGTCAGAGTTCACCACCTTGTGTGGACGATAATGCGTAACCGAGTAGTTGTCGAGCCACATCTTCAATTCTAAGAAGGTTTCGAACTTAGACCCTTTAGCAATCTGGTTCTTGTCGTCTCCCGAATCACGGTGAGATCTTGGCCTAACCCCAATAGATATACATTGGCCACCATCTACCACGGCTTCATCCACGAGACTAACATCCTTGAACAATGTAGTCCGATGATCCCGACCGAATACCTTCTCGAAAGCTTCGGCCTCCTTCACCGTGAACCTCTCCGCATCAACTTGTTCGTCGGGACCATCGTCATTCGAGTCCGATGCATATGCATGGGAAAAAGGGATGGAATGGTCCATTATCTCTTGCAAATGATATTTGTTGTGATCACCCACATTGTTGTCATGGAGATCAACTTCATTGTCATCGTCCGCATACTCATCATTCTCCTCTTGCAAAGCTTCATCTTGGTTGTTTGTAAACGTTCTCAATGTTGGCCTCACTTCTTGGGTCAAAAGAGGTTCAACAATTTCATCTCGCTTCAAGGGTGGGGGGCTACTAGCAACCAAAGGGGAGGGGTTCCGGTTTTCAAGTCCAAATGCAAACTTGAATCAACCTTCTTCGTTGCAAATAACTCAAGAGCCTTGTTTAGTGATTCGACCACCGTTTCGTTGTATGCAACCCAACGTTGCTCTGAGTTGACACGCATTGTCTTCCAACGGATGTGCATTCCAAAACCTACATTATGCCTTCCCTCCAACTCAACGATATCACTCTGGTCCATCCAATTCAAATCTTTCCTCACTTGTTGCAACAGCTCCGCATAGCTAGGACTACTATCAAACACCATGTCAAGCTCATCCAGGTCCAGTTCAATATTGCCTTTCAATAAGGCGTCTTTGTGCCCATGATGAACAAACACACATGTTGTTCCCATCCCTATAAGCATTCAAACAACACAACATAACATTGCTTCCATGAGTACCAATCCAAGGATTAACAAGGAATACAAACCCTAAAATATATATCAAACAACAACCTAACCCTAACCCTAACCATAACCCTAGCCCTAAACCTAACCCTAGCATCAACATAAGAACACCCATAAGAATAACCCTAACATACTAACAAAGCCTAATCATAAGAAATTGGCAAACAAACATCTCACATCTCCATGCAAATCTCTAGATCCAAACAAAACTAGGGTTTCCCCAAACTAGCAACAAATGAGCAAATTGATAACATTACTTGGACCAAAACAAGCAGATCAGAGAAGATTACCTTGAGGGAGGGTTTGACTTCGAAATCCACGGACAAATTTGCCAAATTTGCAAGACTTGGGAGAGGATTTGAGAGGGG
>NC_057807.1:562015871-562024188 GCF_018294505.1 Triticum aestivum
GTGCAGCACCCGAGCGCCAGGCGCTGCACTTTAAATGTGTGGCGGCTAGCTCGGAGGCCGTGCACTGCTGGGTGCAGGCCCAGGGGCTACCACGGTGGACAGATGTGCAACGCCCTAGAGGTAGGCGCTGCACCGTAGGGTGTGGCGCCTGCATGGCGGGCGCTACACAAAAAGGTCATCAGCGTGAGATAGTTTCATGGGCAGTTCATTCTGTGATTTGATTTCGTTCCAAGGTCAAAATTGTCAAATTTGCCCTGAATGAGCAAGTAGTAAAAATGAAGGAAACTTAGAATGTCACATTTTTTCATTTTCATTGTCGGTTTCGAAGATATGCTACCATGTTACTGGAAATTGTTTGCAATATGTAATGTCTGTTGTGCCATTTAGCAAATCCAATATAAGGACAAGCTAGCGAGCACCCCAACCATCTTTTAATCCTTCCTGAGATAGATAATTCATATGGATAGAATTGGAAATAAAGATATGTCTTGCCTGTCAAGGATTGCAGCACCCTGATCTCACAATGTCCTCTGCACCTATTTGCTGGTATTGTGATTTGGAATATGGTGTTGGACAATTTCGCACTGCAATCAATCACCCCTCGGCACCCAAGCCACAAAAGTAGCCAACCCCCATAAGTGGAAACAGGCGGACTAGTTGTCGCTATTAAGAGGGCATAGCTCATCATTCTTAAGGATCGGTGCAGAGAGTTGCATATCCAAACACAACCATGGAGTGGTAGATGCAACACCTGTTCCGGTTGTTCTCAATTCAGAGAGCTTTGGGTTGGGTCGAGGCCACCAAAATGGCCATCTGCCAAGATTTTCTTGCTGATATACCCTATGGTGTAAAATCCGATATTTGATATTGTTTTGAAACGGGGGAAAAATTTACCTCATTCTATTAATTAAGAGGAAGAAAGTTTCTAGTTAATTTGTGGAAAACCGGACAAAAACTATTATAAACATGGCCACAAAAGGCAACCAGGTACAACCTCATGATACAAGCGGACTACTCTTGAATCATGATGCCACAAGCCCATTAAGAAAGACAGACAAATGCCTCCAACACCCTATCCCTACAACCCGCTGGCATATGAGTCTCAACTTCAAAAGTGAGCACTTATATGATTTCTCTGTCGAGATGCCGGATCGAGGGCTAGCACCACCTCTCTTCTTATCCCTGATGGCCTTCGCCTTCACCTTCAAGAGACAACCAATCGTCTTGCTGGATCCAGGATTATTGGCATCCAAAGTAGAGAGGAAATCAGGATTATTGGCGTCCAAAATAGAGACGGAAATCACAAACCTCTTTGGTTAAGAGAGCTCTGGTAACATTTGCCAGCGCTCTAGATGCAATAGCTACATCACCTACAGTAACCACATGCCCAATGGACTCAGGAAAGTGAGAAACTGCAATGTACAAATCACCACTCTCCTCAAGGTCCAGCGCCTGGCTGGGCTCGAGGGGTGGTGTTGGCAGTAAAGCCACAAACGAGATATAGGGGGTCTGTCGTGGAAAGGTCACGACAGATGTCCTAGCAAAATGACTTAGTCGTGGAGCCATCACAACTAGGTAGCTTAAAGGGGTTAAGCAGGACAAAGGACATGGGAGTTTATACTGGTTCGGCCCCTTGCGGTGAAGATAAAGGCCTAATCCAGTTGGAGGTGGTATTGCTTATGTCTCGATTACCAGGGAGGAATCTGCTTGCCCTAGCTTTCGATCGGTTGTTTCTTGTCCTGAACCGCCGCCAGGTCATCCCTTTATATACACAGGTTGACGCCCAGTGGCTCACGGAGTCCCAGCCGGCTCATAAACAGTGTCCGGCTCGGTGACTATCTATCCATGCCTTACAATACAAGTCATACATATATGGCGGTTTACCCTTACAGGCCTTAAGTCGCCTTTAGGCCTTGGGCCTTTAACTAAACCGTCATCTTCAAATATCCTCATGGCTTCATATGATGAATCGCCATAGGGATAACCCGGCCCCTCCTGGGTGGGTCAAACCTAATAGTTATATCCCAAACATTAGGCCCCAGATTGATTTGAACTGGTTCATGTCAATCTTCAATACTGAGAAAAAAATCTTCTCTTCATCATTTGTGCGAGAGTTTATAACCCGCCATGACGTCATCTTCTGGATTTGTGATAACCCACCATGATATCACCTGCCATTAATTCACACTTTATCCAACATATCTCAACGGATCTTTATCTTAATAACCATTCCGAAAATCGAGGCGTCTAGGTAGCTGGATAACCATGTTTTGGCCTCCTCGTTTTTTGCGCCAACTTATTAGCCTTTCCTTATAAATAGCCACGACCGGTCTCTTCTCATTCTCCCACTTTTCCATCATCTTCCTCCTCTCATGACTGCCTGCCACTCGAGCTCCGCCGCTGCCGTGAAGCACACATTATCCTCGTCCTTGGCCGCTGCATCACCCTGAACGAACCAGAGAACGGCGGCGCTCCTCCGCAGTTGACCTGCATCTGTAAGTGCTCCTCCCCCAATGCTTCAGATCGCATTAGGGTTCCAACTGTTCTTCATGTTCTTCGCAGTTCCTTCTTAGTTCTTCCACCATAGCACCTTTTGATCTAGAAACGGTATAGAACTTGTGCGGTAGTTGTTTTGCCTTCGCCTTCAATACCAGCGGACCCCTTTCCCTTTGGAAAGAGATCTCATTAGAGCTTATGAACTCGCCTGTGCTAGTTTTAGGTCTTGAATTATTTCCTTTTTCTGAACTGCCACTGATCCAAAATAATAACTGCAATCTATGAAACCTGTTTGTACTGTACTTAGCAAAAAATTGCACCTTGATAGATTCACCTAGTCATGGAAGCTCATATCACCGGCTGTAGTTAATTGCAAAGCTCAACAGATAATATCAGAACTGCTCATGGCGGCTTATATAATCTGACATAATTAGTCATATACCATTAGGCCCCTTTGTAAGCCGCCATTCTGAATATGTGTTGTAATACCTTTTCCTCTAGCTTAAATTTGAACCGGCAATTTTGTTCCTTTCCTTTCTAGGTTCTTTCTTCATAATGCCGCCCAAAACAACCAGTTCCAGTAACTGGGTTCCTTCTATCATCACAGAGAACACTCGTCTGGACTTTGTGACAACCGGTTATCTGCCAAAGAAATCGGTCATGTCTTACCGCGCCCCTAAACCAACAAAAGAGAAACCTCAGCCCAAGGAAGGCGAAATCATTGTCTTTACTGATCATATGAACCGGGGCTTCTCACTGCCCGACTCAAAAAAAATTTGGGACGTTCTGCACCTTTTCAACCTTCATCCTGAGGACATCGGACCCATTTCCGTGTCAAATATATGCAACTTTCAAGTGTTCTGTGAGGTGTACCTTGAAGAAGAGCCCAGCTTAGAACTTTTTAGACAGTACTTTTACTTGAACTGCCAGAATGAATACTCCAACGGACCCAGTTTGGAGCTTGGCGGTGTCTTAATCCAACGACGGAGAGACGCCATTTTCCCTTAAGCGCAGCCGCCAAGTCATCCCAAGGACTGGAACCAGACATGGTTCTACTGCAAGGATACTTCTCCGGCTGATGACAACCCTCTACCCGTCTTTCGCACCCTGCGTCTCGAATCCAATCACCCTCTTCCTGACAAGCTGACAGCCGCCGAACACAAACAACTCGCTCCTACCATCGCTAAGATTAAGGCTCTGTTGGGAAATGGCTTAACCAGTATTGATTTCCGGTGTTGGGTTGCATGGTCATTCCCTTGAGCCACCACTCTAGCTTAATGTGTACATACACGGGCGAGAAGAAGTATCCACTACGCCACAGCTCCATGGACTTAACTGAGGAGGCCATCAACCATATGACAAAGTCACTTCTGAATGAAAGCCTAGCAGACTGTGGAAGGTGGGCCTAAGCCCTTTCTGCGCAGCTAACCCGGCTCGAGGGGTAAGCCGCCAAACTTAGTTAGTTTAACTTCATCTTTGATGCTTTATCTTAACTCAACTTTTGATGACTTTCACAGGCTGATGATAAGTTCTGGAAGAAAGAATATGACCATGAGGCTGCAAAAAGAGCCAGGAAGGCCAAGAAAGCCTCCAGGAAAGCCACCAAGAAGAGAGGAAAGAAGCCCAGCGCTTCTAATTTAATTCAACTGGACGACACCTCTGGGTCGGAGGTATCCCTTGATTCTCTTGGCTCTTTTTTCAACCATCTTATTGACACTGACTATCATCAGGATGACACGGGAACGAGTCAGGGAGTGGAAGAATAGGTAACTATTATTTCCTCCAACTCCGAGCCTTTGCCAAGAAAAAAAATCCGAAGAGTAACCCGAAAAGTAAGATTTTCACACCCCTTAGCTCATCTGGATCCTCACTTTATTTTGAAGCAACAATAGCACGAGAGCCGGCAACAGACTCGGATGAGCAAGGATGTGGAACTCTCTCCGACTTACCGAAGACGCCAAGGAAGCGTCGAAATGAGGTCACCCTCGACTTATATTCTTTTTATCGTTTGGCGGGTCTCACTCATCGGCCACTCAATTCTTCCGACTCAAATTATCAGGAAACTTCTCATTCTTCTTCCGGCTACTCAATCCAATTTAATATGCCTACTTTCAAGACCACTCCTGGGTAATGACGATTTACTTATCATTTATTCATTATAATCCCTTTATACTTATACTGACCTTTTTGACTCATGCAGTGGAAAAGCAAAGCCAAGTAAGAAGGCAAAGAAGAACAAGCCGGCCGAAGAGACGAGAGCCGGAGCTCCAAACCGCAGTGCCTGAGGCCTCTGTTCTTGAACCGTTTGAGCCGGTTCATGATATCCCAACAAAGACTGTTGACCCGCCCGTTGATCAAGCCAACGATGCCTCTTCAATTCGTGAAGCTTCAAGCCCTGTCAAGACAGCCAACACACAAGATGATCATGTAGAGATCACCAAGACCGGCTTTACTGAACCGGGGAGACCTACTGTGTTGTCCAAGCATTCTGCTAAGGAAGAGCATGTTGAGCCGCGCAAAGTACGATTTTATATCACAAACTATGCTCAATTGGGCATTGGTGAAATATACTCTGGCTTTCTCAGCCAAGTGCACAACAGTCGTGACCTTGAAGTTGACATGATGAAGCATATGCACCACAGATTTGAGGTATGATCTCTTCCACTCTTAAGTTATGCATATCCTGCCCGCCCCCAAGTCTACTGCTTATTTTGAATATGTTGTAGACTTTATCACCATGAACATGAATAATAACCTATGAAACAAATCCTTTCAAAACCCGGCTTAAAGTTGTGTAGTTCTCATGAGCCGGCTATGGCTGGTTGTAATATCAAGGGGTCGTCGTAAACTTGCAACAAGACAAGCAATATGCATTAGCCCCCAAGTGCCAAGTACTCTTGCTCGCAAAGTGCTTGGGACTTTATTCACTTAAGCCGCCACTTAAATAGAACTTTCGGTAGACATTAGCCCCCAAGTGCCAAGTGTTGTTGCTTGCAAAAGGCTTGGGACTTGATATTTTTGAACCAATGTATGAATTATGATGTTGATCTGGTTTATGAGCATACCACCACTGCTCAACTTCAAACAGAGCTGTCTGAGTTGAAGACTCGTCTGGAGCTGCAAGAGGCCGAGACCCAGAAAGCAAACTCAAAGTTTGAATTTACTCTGGCTGAATCAGAAAAAGTGAAGGCCGGCTTTAAAGTTGAGAAAGATGCCTGGGCTGAAGAGAAAAAAGCCTTGACTCAACAGGCTGAGAACGCGGAGGCGGCTCTCCAGGAAGCGACCATTGAACTCACCGGCTTAAAACGCCAGGTGTCTCAGATGGTTTATGCTATCTTTGGTAAGTCACCTTATAATTATCAAATTTGAATATCGTTATGGATGAAATGAACCACTTGTGACCCATCCAATGATCATTTTGCAGGCCCTAGAAGCACCAATCCGAAACAAGACATGCGGGTGAAGATGAAGGCAGTTTACACCTTGGTGGAGCAGCTTTACACTGGTGCTCAGCGCGCATTGGCCACTATTTCTCCATCCAATGAAGCTCCCACACTCTTGGTTGATGTGCTAAGGAAACTGTCCGTTTTTCCCGAGAGGTTTAATGAAATGAAACGATCATGTGCAAGAGCCGGAGCTGTGACTGCCTTAAGCCGGGCCAAATCATGGTACCCGGAGTTAGACTCGGCCGATATCTCTGTCGAGTATCCAAGCTTCAAGGAAGACAACACTCCATTTGACCAGAAGGACTTTGCTACTTGTGTGAAAGACATACATCCTCTGGTCAATCTGATTGCCAATGAGACAAATCTCACCAAGTATAACCCGGCTTATGACGTGGGAAATCAAAAGATGCCAACACCGTATTATAAAGTGACAGGCCTGATCCCCCCAATTTGTAAGCATACTTTTGCCCCCTGAAGTTGACCCGTCCAAGCTAATTGATGATGAAGCCGAGTTCCAAGCTTTGAGTGGAATTGACTGGTCGTCACCAACCTTCCGGGACGTGGAACAGGACACAGAAGTGGAGAGGGATGATCCGAAAGTATCAAGCCATCAAGAAGATTGATCTGTTGGGCGGTTCATATTTGTGGCCTTCTGAAAAAACAGTTAATCATTTGGACTATGGGAGTCATGTAATAGGGTAGCAATAACTTTGCTCTGTCGTGTCATCGTGCACGTTTTGTGTTATGCTCCACAATGTTAAGCCACCACCGGAGACTTATGATTTTTGAGTGGTGTAGAAAAAATTCAATTTTATCCTGCACACAAGTAAATCAAAAGAGATCCCTTGGCGGTTTAACGCAGGGCGGGTCATAATATCTCATATGCACCCACTGATGCTTAAAGCAGTTATGGATAAGGCTGGTTGAACCTTAACTAAACATAATAATGATATCATACCTGTGATACGGAACTGCACTGCCGGTTGATGATACCTGTGAAGTAAGGGTGAGCACCCAAAGCTTTTTAGAAGCTAATAAGTCCAAGTGCTGGATATCATCATGTATGGGCGGCTTGTCGCCTCTGTATTAAACCGGGTAATAAGAACTGTCGGTGTCAAAACCGGTGGATCTCGGGTAGGGGGTCCCGAACTGTGCGTCTAAGGCTAATGGTAACAGGAGGCAGGGGACACGATGTTTTACCCAAGTTCGGGCCCTCTCGATGGAGGTAATACCCTACTTCCTGCTTGATTGATCTTGATGATATGAGTATTACAAGAGTTGATCTACCACGAGATCGTAGAGGCCAAACCCTAGAAGCTATCCTATGATTATGATTGTTGTCTTTCTACGGACTAAACCCTCTGGTTTATATAGACACGGAGGGGGCTAGGGTTACAAAGAGCCGGTTACAGAGAAGGAAATCTACATATCCGAATATCCAAGCTTGCCTTCCACGGAAAGGAGAGTCCCATCCGAACACGGGACGAAGTCTTCAATCTTGTATCTTCATAGTCCAACAGTCCGGCCAAAGTATATCGTCCGGCTGTCCGAGGACCCCTTAATCCAGGACTCCCTCAGTAGCCCCTGAACCAGGCTTCAATGACGATGAGTCCGGCGTGCAGATTGTCTTCGGCATTGCAAGGCGGGTTCCTTCTCCGAGTACTCCATAGAAGATTTAGAACACCAGGATCGTGTCCGGCTCTGCAAAACAAATTCCACATACCACCGTAGAGAGAATAATTTTCCACAAATCTAATCTGCTGATAGATTTTCATAGCGTGACGTCCCACCACGGCCCAGTCTTTATTTGAACCGGTTTTCCTAACCAACCACTACGAGGCGGTTTTATTGGCATGCACTACAAAAAAAGACATATCCGTGACATTTTGGGCCGAACGGATTTTTTTCTGTCATACATATGACACTTCTATGATGATAATTGTGACAAAACCCAGTATCATCATAGATGTGGTGGGCTCCTACTTCTATGACAAAAAATCATGACAGAAAATGGGCTTTTCGTCCTGGGCGGGCCGGAGACGCAGCTGCATGACATTCTTTGGGCCGTCCATGACGGAAAAAACCGTGGTAGAAGCGAGGGGGAGGAAAATTTCGGGGAGTTGCCGGTTACGGTGGGAGGTCGGGGGCAGAGTGATGCGTGTTTCTCTTGTACGTACGCGTGTGTGTGCGAGTCGTTGGCTCTAACTGAAGCCGAGCGAGGCGTTGGGCTCTAACTGAACCTGAGCGATTGCACTGTAGGCTACACGTTACTGAACCCGAGTGATCGATCGATGGCTGTTAACTGAACCCGATGGAGCGATTCCTTCGCTACTGCTGCTAACTGAATCCGATCGATGCTGCCTCTGGCATAAACA
>NC_057807.1:562024658-562043134 GCF_018294505.1 Triticum aestivum
TCCAACACAAGTCTGTTTCATCCGTTTTGCGGTACGCCACACCCCTCCTAATGAACAGGACCCCCGTTTCGACCGTAGCGCTCCAACACAAGTCCATTTCGTTCGCTTTGCGGTACGCCACACCCCTCCCGATCAACATGACCCCCGTTTCGACCGTAGGAGGTCCGTTTCCTCCGTTTTGCGGTACACCACACCCCTCCCGATCAACAGGACCCCCGTTTCGACCGTAGGAGGTCCGTTTCCTCATTGTGCGGTACGCCAGGCCTCGTTTCCATCGCCTGTTCCGTCCAAGCCGGTTGGCCACCACGCGTTTTGTTGCCTCCCGATGAACACGACGCATTCTGTTGCATCCCCATGAACACGACACATTCCGTTGCCTCCCGATGAACACGACGTATTCCGTTGCCTCCCCATGAACACGACGCATTCCAGAAGCTCCGCCGCGTCGTCCTCGACCTCCTCACCGAGCTGCACGAGCCCGGACGCCCTGTGGAGCCGTCTTCGCCCTCGTCTTCCTCCTCGGGCATCCGAGATCGACGGCGACCGCACCTCGTCTCCAGCCCGTCCCCGAGCCCGCTGAGACCGCCATACGACTCCCTATGAGCTCCTGATTCTTTCCCCTTGCTCGCCCCCTCCGTTTCTGTCCCCTAGCTCCGTCTTCCACCAAGGCCAAAGCTCGCCACCGTCGTGCCTCATCGCCGTCGTGGCCAAAGCCACTGTGGCTCAAAGCCGGGCACACCACCGTGCTCCACACCTCACCAGGAGCACGTAGCACTCACCAACGCCTCCCCTGGTGCCCTGCATCGCCTAACCCACTGATGGCCGAACTTCGGCCGCCGCCGCGAGCTCGCTTCCGACGAGCTCGGTGCACCCCAGCTGCTCTCGCTTGCGCCGTTAGACGCGCCTCGTCGCGCTGCACCCGTAGAGCCTCTCCGCCGCCCATTTGGACACCCGTGGGGGATTTCCGAGCCGCGCCGCCGTCTCGGGCCTCGCCGGCATCAAGTCGCCGGCAGGTTTGACCCCGCTGAACAAGTTGACCCCGGGTGGGCCCAGTTTGACCCCCTGGGTCACTGATGTGTGGGCCCCAGGCCACTAACTAAACTAGGTTAGTGTTAGTTTAACGCTAATTAGATTTAATTAGTTTAACTAACTGCTGACAGACGGGACCCACTGGTCAGGTTTGACCTGGACCGGGTCAGTTGACCAGCTGAGGTCAGCATGACGCAATGCTGACGCAATAAGCATTTTCTGGATTTAGTTTAATTCAGGAAATTCCAGAAAATAGTCAAAACTTCTAAAATTCATATAAAACCAACCGTAACTCCAAATTAAATAATTTATATATGAAAAATGATCAGAAAAATCCAATCTATCCATCTGTACCATTTTCATGCATGTTAGAACAACTTATAGCTGCTGTTTAGCACAAATCATATAATGGCATTTAAATATCCACATATGGAGTTTGAATTTGAATCTTGGATTCAAACCAACTTCATTTAATCTGGTTGCTAGTTGCATTAGCTCAAACCACATCATATTGCCATGTCATGATCATGCATCATATTGTGCATTGCATTGATTGTGTTCTTACTTGTTTGCCGGTGTTTGTCCCCTCTCGATAGACGTGGTTTCGAGGATGAGTTCGATGACACCGATGAAGAAACTATATTATCTTCAGAAGTGCCAGGCAAGCAAAACCCCCTTGTTCATTTTGATACAATCCCACTCTCTTGCTCCTGCTCTCTTTTGCTGCATTAGGACAACAACGATTCATCTGTTACTTGCTGCGGTAGTTGAACCCCTTATCCTCTGCATGACCTGTCATTGCCACAGTAAATAGATGAAACCCACTAGCATGAGTAGGAGTTGTTTGAGCCCTGATGTGCCTACTCATTCATGCTTGTTGTCATGCCTGCTATTGCTTAGAGTTGTGTCAAGTCTGATTCATCGGGGATGAATCAGAGGTGTGTGAACATGTCCTATTGTTGAGAGCTAAGTGTGTGAACACGATTTGGTAAAGGTAGCGGTGAGAGGCCATGTAGGAGTACATGGTGGGATGTCTCATTGCAGCCATCCTCAGGAACTGAGTTCTGTGTTTGTGATCCATGAATAGTTACTACCACACATTGGGTTCCGGTAACTCGGCCCCTCTCGGCTTATTAATCAACTTGATCTCTGTCCAGGAGTTGCAACTAGTTTCTGGTGTTTGTAGGTAGTGTTAGTAGTCTACCAAGTGGCACCCGGTACAGGTGGGCTTGGGACAGACTAGGCACAGTGGAACGGTGTACCAAGCGTAGATCCACCCGTCGAGGTGGGCTTGGGAACCCTGCACACATCGTTTGGGGCCGTGAGCGACACCCCGGCCGGATCTCCTTGCGTATGGAACCCGAATAGGCGATAAACCTGGACGAGAGACTTGTGTGGTTAGTCAGGTCATGGCCAACACCCTCGCCGGGCTTCCGCTTGAAGGTTGCCGAGTACATGTCGTGTAAACGGCGGTAAGTGGTGAGAGCGTGTGTGAAGAAGTACACCCCTGCAGGGTTAATATGATCTATTCGAATAGCCGTGTCCGTGGTAAAGGACTTCTGGGTTGCCTGTACAATTCATAGACAAGTGAAAATGGATACTTTAAAATGCGCAAGATAAGCGTGAGTGCTATGGATGACGTTCTCATAGGGAGACGGGAAGAGATCCATAGTGGTCTATTGATATGGTGAATATGTGGACTCGTGTGCGCCACCTCAAAAGAGTTACTTGCAGTCGTAGTTCAGGATAGCCACCGAGTCAAAGCTGGCTTGCTGTAGTTAAACCCCACCATCCCCTTGTTGATAATGATGCATATGTAGTTAGATCTGATGTAAGTCTTGCTGGGTACATTTGTACTCACGTTGCTTAATGTATGTTTTTGCAGAGAGACTTCAGTCTCATTAGTAGTACCGCGTGGACTTCGACGTTTAGCTTGTTACCTCAGCTACGATCTTGTGCCCTCGGCAGGATCTGATAGACAGTCAGGCTTCTCAGCCTTTTTCTTTTGTAGATGTCTGTACTCAGACATGTTAAGCTTCCACATGTGCTTTGACTTGTATGCTCTGATTGTTGGGTCATGAGACCCATGTTTGTAATATCTTGCTCCTCGGAGCCTAATGAATAAAATACTTGAGTTGTAGAGTCATGTCGTGATGCCATGTTGTATTTGCACATATCGAGCATATTGTGTGTATGTTATTGAAATGCTTGGTATGTGTGGGATCTGGCTATCTAGTTGTTTATCCTTAGTAGCCTCTCTTACCGGGAAATGTCTCCTAGTGCTTCCACTGAGCCATGGTAGCTTGCTACTGCTCCGGAACACTTAGGCTGGCCGGCATGTGTCCTTCTTCGTTCCTGTGTCTGTCCCTTCGGGGAAATGTCACGCGATGAATACCGGAGTCCTGTTAGCCTGCTACAGCCCGGTTCACCGGAGTCCTGCTAGCCAGTGCTACAGCCTGGATTCACTCGCTGATGACCGACACGTTCGATGTTGGGTCATGGATGCCTGTCCCTTTAAGTTTGTGCCACTTTGGGTTTACGACTAGCCATGTCAGCCCGGGCTCCTTATCATATGGATGCTAGCGACACTATCATATACGTGTGCCAAAAGGCGCAAACGGTCCCGGGCAAAGGTAAGGCGACACCCGTGGGAATACCGTGCGTGAGGCCGCAAAGTGATATGAGGTGTTACATGCTAGATCGATGTGGCATTGAGTCGGGGTCCTGACAGCTTTGGTATCAGAGCTTGACTGCCTGTAGGATTACCAAGCCAAACTGGTCGAAGTTGAGTCTAGAAATGCTTTAGTTATATGTAGGGGAATTGATTGTGGGATGGGAACGTAAGGCTCTTTTTACTCCTTTACCTCATGCCCTTATGATCTGAGTCACCTTATCTTTCCTACGGGGTTAAGGAACTTGGCCTTCTCCTCTTTCTATCAGGATCACGTGTTACTAATCCATAGACTTATAGGATTGTTGGATCCAAGCCTCATTCAGTTTCTACTATCTCCGTGTATTCATAGTTGATCTCAAAACCTTGTTGTTATGATGTTCAAGTGGCTATGCCACCATTTTTGTAGCATGTCTATATTCTTTTGAGCATTTACAACCGTTATGCTGTCCGATTCATCCCAGGTTTCCAAATAGTCTGATGCATTTGCAAATTCCTTTTACTGTTCTGAAGATCCTTTGAGCCAGACCAACCACACTAACTAGTGTGTTGAGGTATTTCATTGCCTCGACATTTATGTTGGAGCTATTATTATGACCCTAGGTGTTTAGAGTATCACCTAGTAATTTAGCCATGCTTTCGTTCCCAGTGTGATGATTCTGGCCACCATTCTCGAAAGCATCCCCTGATGCAATTTAGTTAGTAGGTATTCTACTCCTTGGGTTTTGAACCCGAGATTCACCCTACTTACTTCACGTTGTTAGTGTTGCTAGTTCCCTTAGGTTATTAGTAACCTTTGAATTAGTCCTCGAGGTTCGTGGTATTTCCTTCTTCCAAATACTATGAACCACTTATGGCAGAAGTTCTTTGATCCAAGGATCACCACCAGAGTGCTCCTGATGAGTTCTCGATTTTATGTTGTGACTCTGCCAGATATACCTTTCTGCATGGGTTATCCGAGAGAATTATGTTGAACTTGTTCGACATACTAACCTATGTATCCACAACTCAGAAAGATATGTGTTCCTTTGAGTTGTCCCCTTCAGTCGTATTCCAATCTTTGTCTATCAATTGATAGTCAGGAGTAATTGTGCATTCGTGTTATCGATGCTTATTATTTTTGTGGTCCGTCAAGCCATTCTATTCCGAAATGACTAGGAGAAGCAAACTCCAGAACCTCATCCATATCCAGGATTGGGTCAAAGTAGTTGTACTCCGCAGATCAAAATGCTAATCCAGCTTCTGGTCTGTTCTACCTTGAAGTATTACCTTCTTTATGTCAGGAATGTCATGAGAATTGCACCACCTCTTATGAATTCTTGACGCAGTGATACTTCTCGCCATCATTTTCATTTCGCGCTTCCATGTTGTTGCAACCAGAGTGCCGACAAGTGAATCGTGATGTGTGAACTCAATACTCCTAGCAACTCCGTTGCTTGGTAGTTAAAGGACAATAATTTCATCCTTAGCATGTTGGTTATTGAATCATCATCCTAAGGTTGATCGTGCTACCTAGTCCTTATTCCCGGTGCACTCCTCGATCAATGAGCTAGGATCGTGACAATCCCTCGCTCATTTGATCATATCTTCTTGCCCTGAAAAGCAAGATTGTTCTCGAGTTTAGTAACATATCGGTGGTTCGTGATTTTCCGAATATCTTCTCGGTAGTATCACCAGGTCGTCACCTGACTGTTATGTTGAGCTCGTGATCAAGTTGGTTTTCTTATAAATCACCCCTTCTCCAAGAATCCGTGTTGGATACCCCTGAGCTAGTTGGTTAAGCTAAACGACAACTTGGAGAGTTGGAAGATAAAAGCTTACCTAACTTAGTCGTTTCAAAGGGATATCCTGGTGTTGGTGTGTTAGTTGAAGAAAGATGATATCTTCACCGATTGGTCCCTGTGATCAGTTAATGGACCTATCATCTTATCCAATCTTTGATTTGAGTGTGGGCTATTCTCAAATCAAATCAGAACCAACGATGTTCGTAATGTTGTCTTACTCGTGGTTGATTCCTCGAACATACACCATTATGTCTTTTGGGTCTGACCAATACTATCACCTTGTTCACATAGTTAAGGAATTCCATCTCCATGGAAATCTCGATGATTTGTTGTTGAGCCCATCAACATCATTTTATCTTCTCCAAGATCTTGTAGGACAATAAGTTAGTGTTGGAAACTTTTGAAAGCATTTTCTTCATGCTAGCTCATGAAGTATTTGTTTGATGAAAGGAGTGACTTCCTCTTATACACGTGCATTTGGTGAAAGTTGCCGCCGTGAATTTGAGAAAGTTGGTTTTGCTTCCTCTGGAATCATCCCAAGTCAGTCATGCACATGTGCGAAGTATTCTGTGGTTTGGAGATTTGCAACCTTCATTCTATATGTATCCCTAGCACACCAAGCCACTGATTGATTTGTTCAAGGAAAAGGAGTTGCTGCGCAAATACTAGTTCATGCACAAGATTCCTATATCCTCAATGATAGTTTCCCACTTGAACTCGGTAGTGTTTCATTGTAAGACTGCCAGGTGATCATGCTTGTCTGGGACAACGTGTTCACGTGTTTCTAGCAGAACCAGCTCAGGTTTTGGAGCTTACTATCGTAGGTCATTTCCCGAGAATCTCGCAACGTCATCTCGTCGACTTGTGTTGCAAACTTTCATTTTACTTTCTAGGCTCGATGAGTCTAGATTATTCTGACACCAACCAGATCTGAATCTCAGGCAGATATGATGGTTGGAACGTTTTCCCAAGAACTATAATATTGGTCTCTGTGTAACCCGGTAAAGTGGATGTCGTGGCTGACACACCCAGCCGGAAGACCTATTATTGTAGTATCTTGATTGAAGAAGTTGGCCACATCCCCATAAGGATCTCATAGGATTTAATCCAGTAGTTGTTTCCTTATGGATTCTTGCACTCCCGAAGTCCGACCTTTACTTGATGTTCTAGATATCAAACCATATGAATGGGATACACTAGCACATCAAGGAGAACATTAGAAGCAGAGTGCTAAATGTCTCTCGGTCGATCATCCAGATTCTGTTTCCTTGGCCTCGCTAAGTTGAAATCTGAGAAGGTGTTATCTTCCTTTGCATCTGCATCCTCCATCACCATTCATCATGGTAGTAAGTTGTGTTGCCAGGATCCTTGACACGGATATTGGTAAAACCTTGATGAATATGGAAATGCTCAAGTTCTCGAGAGCACGCGCAAGCGCTAGGTGTTATCATCGGCACTAACTGGGTTTGCTCTCAGCTTCCCCGGTTATGCTATAACTTCTCAAACAGTGGACTCACTCTCTACTGTTGAGCTTCTCCCCAGTTACTAAAGTCATCCTTTGTGTTGTTTTCAACAAGGTAATCCACATCATCCATTCTAATCCAAGCATGCCATTCTACCGACCCCTCCAAACGATCGCTCGAGAATTGCCTTAGGCTGGTATAAAGAGTTTTAATGATCTCTGAATCAAAGGTAATTCCTTTTGCCACTTAAGGGGATATATCTACGAGTCACCATCCCTGGTGTCTCGTTGTGGTATCATGACAACTCAACTCCTCGCTACGTTGACAACCGTTCACCACCCTCTTAGGTGTGGAATTGTTGTCTACCTAGTGAACCCTCGTCATCTGTCTCACCCCATTTCTTCAGATGTATGCTTCGTGTCTCAGCCCGAGAGATGGTTCTATGCCTCATTCCGTGAGTTGCTCGAAGATCGATTCTTCTAGAGTTTATCCTTTCCTCTCGTTGTCATGTTAGATGGAGATCTTGGAGCAAGACGTCGAGACAAAGATGGTGATCGAATCAACGTTCTGGTGAGATGCAACCTGGATCGTGAAGATTGCATTAGTTGCGTTCCCCCTTCATCTTACCCTACGTTTGAATCTCGGGACGAGATTCTTGTTTAGGGGGGGTGAGTTGTCACAGCCCCAGTTCAGGCCTTGCTTGTCTTTGCATTAGCTTCCATTCATCATGTTTAAATTTCTCAGAAAATTGAAATGGGGATTGCCTAAACCCTAGCATCAAAGGAATTCACTAGGTTCAACTAAAATATTCTCAGTGTTTCCAAATGGCTTTCAAAAATGTTCATCATTTCTGGAAAATGCTGGAGACATAACCAGGGGTGTTGCACATTTTTTCCTGACATATTTGGGCTCTGAATTAAATCTTATAATATTTGCATTTGGGCATTTAAATGCTATTAAATATTTTAAATGCTCAAATAATCATAAACTAAAATGTTTACTGTTGGATATATCCCAAACAGTAGTCATGATTAGTTTCATGATTTTTGGTAATGCCTAAGTATTTTTAATAAAGCCCTATAGACTACAGAAATAGAAAAACTTAAATAAAAGAGAGAGAGACTAACCTGGGCCACTTACCTGGCCGGCCCAGCTGGCAGCCCAGCCAACTGGCCCAGCCCACCACCGCTCTCCCTCCTGTCGTCTTCCTCCTGCCAGTAGGAGCAGCTGCGTGCTCGCACGCGCGCGGCCGAGGAGGCCAGCTCCTCCCTGCTTGGCTGCCTCCTCCTCCCCCTGAACATCTCCCACAGCGCCACGCCACCCCCTCGAACTGCTCTCACTCCCTCTCGCGCTCAACCCCCCTCTGCTCTCTCCCTACGACGCCCCTGAGCGCACCCGACGCCGCCGTTCGCTGCCACCACGGACACCGACCACCCCTCGCCCTGCCGATGAGTCCAGAAGCTCCGCCGCATCGTCCTCGACCTCCTCGCCGAGCTGCACGAGCCCGGACGCCCTATGGACCCGTCTTCTCCCTCGTCTTCCTCCTCGGGCATCCGAGATCGCCGGCGATCGCACCTCCTCTCCAGCCCGTCCCCGAGCCCGCTGAGACCGCCATACGACTCCCTGTGAGCTCCTGATTCTTTCCCCTTGCTCGCCCCCTTCGTTTCTGTCCCCTAGCTCCGTATTCCACCACGGCCGAAGCTCGCCGCCGTCGTGCCTCGTCGCTGTCGTGGCCAGAGCCACTGTGGCTCGAAGCCGGGCACACCACCGTGCTCCACACCTCACCAGGAGCACGTAGCACTCACCAACGCCTCCCCTGGCGCCCTGCATCGCCTAACCCGCCGATAGGCGAACTCCGGCCGCCGCCGCCGCGAGCTCGCTTCCGACGAGCTCAGTCCACCCCAGCTGCTCTCGCTTGCCCCGTTAGACGCGCCTTGTCGCGCTGCACCCGTAGAGCCTCTCCGCTGCCCATTTGGACACCCGTGGGGGATTTCCGAGCCGCGCCGCCGTCTCAGGCCTCGCCGGCGTCGAGTCGCCGGCAGGTTTGACCCCGCTGACCAAGTTGACCCCGGGTGGGCCCAGTTTGACCCCCTGGGTCACTGACGTGTGGGCCCCAGGCCACTAACTAAACTAGGTTAGTGTTAGTTTAACGCTAATTAGATTTAATTAGTTTAACTAACTGCTGACAGACGGGACCCACTGGTCAGGTTTGACCTGGACCGGGTCAGTTGTCCTGCTAAGGTTAGCATGACGCAATAAGCATTTTCTGGATTTAGTTTAATTCAGGAAATTCCAGAAAATAGTCAAAACTTCTAAAATTCATATAAAACCAACCGTAACTCCAAATGAAATAATTTATATATGAAAAATGATCAGAAAAAATCCAATCTATCCATCTGCACCATTTTCATGCATGTTAGAACAACTTATAGCTGCTGTTTAGCACAAATAATATAATGGCATTTAAATATCCACATATGGAGTTTGAATTTGAATCTTGGATTCAAACCAACTTCATTTAATCTGGTTGCTAGTTGCATTAGCTCAAACCACATCATATTGCCATGTCATGATCATGCATCATATTGTGCATTGCATTGATTGTGTTCTTCCTTGTTTGCCGGTGTTTGTCCCCTCTCGATAGACATGGTTTCGATGATGAGTTCGATGCCACCGATGAAGAAACTATATTATCTTCAGAAGTGCCAGGCAAGCAAAACCCCCTTGTTCATTTTGATACAATCCCACTCTCTCGCTCCTGCTCTCTTTTACTGCATTAGGACAACAACGATTCATCTGTTACTTGCTGCGGTAGTTGAACCCCTTATCCTCTGCATGACCTGTCATTGCCACAGTAAATAGATGAAACCCACTAGCATGAGTAGGAGTTGTTTGAGCCCTGATGTGCCTACTCATTCATGCTTGTTGTCATGCCTGCTATTGCTTAGAGTTGTGTCAAGTCTGATTCATCGGGGATGAATCAGAGGTGTGTGAACATGTCCTATTGTTGAGAGCTAAGTGTGTGAACACGATTTGGTAAAGGTAGCGGTGAGAGGCCATGTAGGAGTACATGGTGGGTTGTCTCATTGCAGCCATCCTCAGGAACTGAGTTCTGTGTTTGTGATCCATGAATAGTTACTACCACACATTGGGTTCCGGTAACTCGGCCCCTCTCGGCTTATTAATCAACTTGATCTCTGTCCAGGAGTTGCAACTAGTTTCTAGTGTTTGTAGGTAGTGTTAGTAGTCTACCAAGTGGCACCCGGTATAGGTGGGCTTAGGACAGACTAGGCACAGTGGCACGGTGTACCAAGCGTAGATCCACCCATCGAGGTGGGCTTGGGAACCCTGCACACATCGTTTGGGGCCATGAGCGACACCCCGGCCGGATCTCCTTGTGGATGGAACCCGAATAGGCGATAAACCTGGACGAGAGACTTGTGTGGTTAGTCAGGTCGTGGCCGACACCCTCGTTGGGCTTCCGCTTGAAGGTTGCCGAGTACATGTCGTGTAAACGGCGGTAAGTGGTGAGAGCGTGTGTGAAGAAGTACACCCCTGCAGGGTTAATATGATCTATTCGAATAGCCGTGTCCGCGGTAAAGGACTTCTGGGTTGCCTGTACAGTTCATAGACAAGTGAAAGTGGATACTTTAAAATGCGCAAGATAAGCGTGAGTGCTATGGATGGCGTTCTCGTAGGGAGACGGGAACGGATCCATAGTGGTGTATTGATATGGTGAATATGTGGACTCGTGTGCGCCACCTCAAAAGAGTTACTTGCAGTCGTAGTTCAGGATAGCCACCGAGTCAAAGCTGGCTTGCTGTAGTTAAACCTCACCATCCCCTTGTTGATAATGATGCATATGTAGTTAGATCTGATGTAAGTCTTGCTGGGTACATTTGTACTCACGTTGGTTAATTTATGTTTTTGCAGAGAGACTTCAGTCTCGTTAGTAGTACCGCATGGACTTCGACGTTTAGCTTGTTACCTCAGCTACGATCTTGTGCCCTCGGCAGGATCTGATAGACAGTCAGGCTTCTCAGCCTTTTTCTTTTGTAGATGTCTGTACTCAGACATGTTAAGCTTCTGCATGTGCTTTGACTTGTATGCTCTGATTGTTGGGTCATGAGACCCATGTTTGTAATATCTCGCTCCTCGGAGCCTAATGAATAAACTACTTGAGCTGTAGAGTCATGTTGTGATGCCATGTTGTATTTGCACATATCGAGCATATTGTGTGTATGTTATGGAAATGCTTGGTATGTGTGGGATCTGGCTATCTAGTTGTTTATCCTTAGTAGCCTCTCTTACCGGGAAATGTCTCCTAGTGCTTCCACTGAGCCATGGTAGCTTGCTACTGCTCCAGAACACTTAGGCTGGCCGGCATGTGTCCTTCTTCGTTCCTGTGTCTGTCCCTTCGGGGAAATGTCACGCGATGAATACCGGAGTCCAGTTAGCCCGCTACAGCCCGATTCACTAGAGTCCTGCTAGCCCAGTGCTACAGCCTGGATTCACTCGCTGATGACCGACACATTCGATGTTGGGTCATGGATGCTCGTCCCTGTAAGTTTGTGCCACTTTGGGTTTACGACTAGCCATGTCAGCCCGGGCTCCTTATCATATGGATGCTAGCGACACTATCATATACGTGTGCCAAAAGGCGCAAACGGTCCCGGGCAAAGGTAAGGCGACACCCGTGGGAATACCGTGCGTGAGGCCGCAAAGTGATATGAGGAGTTACATGCTAGATCGATGTGGCATTGAGTCGGGGTCCTGACAACATGCTACGTGCGCGCCTCTACTACGACACGTGCGCGCCTCTACAACGACCAGTATGTATGTACACGTTCGCGACCAGAATGACAACGCTACGTACGCTTCGACCAGGTGGGTTCCGACTGTCAGGCACTTCCTTGCGTGCGAAAATGTAGCTGGTGGGTCCCAGCAGTCAGAGGGGCGAATCGTTTTTTTTGCCCGGACGCACTTCCTTGCGTGCGAAGGTGTAGCTGGTGGGTCCCAGCAGTCAGGGGGAAACGTTTTTTTCACGAAATACGGTGGCCTGTCCGGTGGGTCCCCGCTGTCAGGTGGAGGAATAATTATTTTCCGCATAATAAGGAGGCACTTCCTTGCTGCGGCCATGGACCCAGCTGTCAGCCTCTCCACATACAGTCCACGTCCGATGGAAATCATTCCTTGTCCATGTTGACCACGCCGCGCCGAGAGCACCAGGGCTGTGGATGACGGCGAGGCCTAGGAAGGGGACGACGGGGAGCCGGGGAAGACGCGGCAGTGGAAGCCCGCGCCGAGAGGAGTACGAGGGTTCACTGGTTCGGCTGCGGTGTGAGGCTGCCGTCGCCGCAGGGCCTGGCCAGCGGTGGGAATAGTAGGGGGCGGTGAGGCCTCCGCGGCAGCACATCCGGCCACGGGAGGCAGGAGCATGCGGCACGACCGGCGCTGCTTTGGGCGACTGGAGCAAGAAGACCAGAGGTTGAAGAAGCACTACGGCCGTTGGATGGACACCGTACGGTCACTGGAGCTAGAATCGTTTATATTGACTAAGTTGACGAAGCCCTCCGTCCCCGTCAACTTAGTAGGCCCACAAGTCAGCCTCCCACCAAGGTGGGTCCCAACTAGCTGGGGGGGTATTCATTTTTTTGTGCATAATAAGGAGGCACTTCCGGTGGGTCTGAGCTGACAGCAGGGGGAACATTTTTTTCGCGAAATACGGTGGCCCGTCGGGTGGGTCCTAGCAGTCAGGGGCAAACGTTTTTTTCGCGAAATACTGGTGGCCCGTCCGGTGGGTCCCTGCTGTCAGGTGGAGGAATAATTATTTTCCGCATAATAAGGAGGCACTTCCTTGTGGCTGCCGTGGACCTAGCTGTCAGCCTCTCCATGTACAATATTCTTCCGATGGAATTCGGTCATTGACCACATTGACCACGCCGCGCCAAGAGCACCATGGAGGTGGACGACGGCGAGGCCTAGGAAGGGGACGACGCGGAGCCGGGGAAGACGCGGCAGTGGATGCCCACGCGGAGAGGAGTACGAGGGTTCACTGGTTCCGCTGCGCTGCCGTCGCCGCAGAATAACAGGGGTGTGGGTGAGTGGAGTGGAGGGATGACCTGGCCAGCGGTGGGAGTAGTATGGGGGCGGTGAGGCCTCCGCGGCAGCACAGCCGGCCATGGGAGGCAGGAGCAGGCGGCACGACCGGCGTTGCTTTGGGCGGCTGGAGCAAGAAGACCAGAGGTTGAAGAAGCACTACGGTCGTTGGATGGACATTGTATGGTCAGTCGAGCTAGAATCGTGCATATTGACTAAGTTGACAAAGCCCTTTATCCCCGTCAACTTAGTAGGCCCACTATACTGGGTCCCAACTAGCAGGGGGAGTATTCATTTTTTTGGCGTAATAAGGAGGCACTTCCTTGCGTGCGAAGATATAGCTGGTGGGTCCGAGCTGTCAGCGGCGGTAACGTTTTTTTCGCGAAATACAGAGGCCCATTCGGTGGGTCCCCGATGTTAGGTGGAGGAATCATTATTTTGCTCGTAATAAGGAGGCATTTCCTTGCGTGTGGTCGTGGACACAGCTGTCAGCCTCTCCACGTACAGTCCACTTCCGATGGATGTCGTTCATTGACCACGTTGACCAGGCCGCACCGAGAGCACCAGGGCAGTGGACGATGGCGAGGCCTAGGAAGGGAACAACATGGAGCCAGGGAATACTCGGCAGCTATTTCCCACGCGGAGGAGTACGAGGGTTTACTGGTTCGTCTGCCATCGCCGGAGAATAACAACATGTGTGGGACTGAGGGTGAGTAGAGGGATAGCTAGGCCAACGATGGGAGTACGATGGGGCGATGAGGCCTGCGCGGTAGCACAGCCGGCCACGGGGAGGAGGGATCAGGCAGTCCCGCCGGTGCTTGTTTGAGCGGCTGGAGCAGGAAGACCAGAGATTGAAGAAGCATGACGGCCATTGGATGGACATCCAACAGTATACAGGCCATCTGTGGAAAGCCTCAAATCTGTGGAAAACAGCATACAACCCATCTGCCATTATTTCAAACAGTTTACAGCCCATTTGCTAATTCTTACGGGTTTTTTTGGAGCCCATATTCTTTTTGTTAGCATTACAGCCCATATTGTGGCCACGGTAAAAAAATTATATGAAATTTTGCATATGTCGGTGCGGTCTGAACTGTTTTTAATCCCGAAATTTTGAGTCACATTCAGACTGATTTTAAAAATAAACGTATATCAATATAAAATCGAATAAATTGTCCATGCATAAAAATCAATGCAATTTAAAATCTCGAAATGAAAAAAAGATATTTGAAACTAATTGCCGGTTTGATGTGTTTTAAAAATGCCAGCCGAATGAAGCTCTCCTCGTCTAGCCCAACAAGCTTGATAAAGTGACTTACTTGACAAATCACAAAAAAACTGGGCTAGCCATTTTCAAAAAGAAAAAAACTACTGGGCTGGTCTGTGGTAAACATAAAAGAAAAGGCTGTCTAGACAGGCCAGAGTGTCCCGCACTGCCCAGTTGACACCCTACTTTTGTCCCAAAAACATATTAGATAAATGCCACTTCAATTATGGCGATTCATAAAAATGCCACTGCAATTTCCAAACTTGAAAAATGCCACTGCAATTTTTGCAAACTTTGAAAAACGCCACTGCAGTTTGCAAACTTTGAAAAACGCCACTCCAGACTTCAAAAAATGCCACTAGAAATGGCATGAAATGGCATTTTTCAAAGTTTGGAAATTGCAGTGGCATTTCTTAGAGGCATTTATCAAATTAACCCAAAACAAAAATAACTGGGCGAGCTGTTGGGTCCCTGGTGTTAGCCGCTCGTTGTGCAATTCTCTCGTTTATTGACTACGTTGACAATGGCATGGGACCCAGATGTCAGAAATCCACTAGGAGGAGCCATTTTTTTATTGGCTTGAAATAAGGAGGCACTTGCTTGCGTACTGCCATGACCTTGGCGGGTCCCTGCTGTCATCCTCTCCACGTACAATCATCTCCTGATTGTGTACGCGTCAACTTGCTGGGCCCACAAGTCAGCCTCTAAACCCGCGAAGGACAAATACAACCCATTTAAAAAAATAACAGCCCATTCCATACGTTCAAACGGAAAGTTCAACATTCAGAGCAAAGTAACAGGTCTGATCCACATATATTGTACTGAACTTCCACGTTAACAACCATCATAGCCAAGTTAACTATCTACTCCCACTAGACAAGTACTAACTTACTCTTAGCTAACTAGACGATGCCGGCGGTACACGCTAAACGCCGGCACCGGCGTCCTGCGCCTCGCCTCGGACTTGCCAGAGGTGCGATAGGTCGCGTTGCTCGCACGCATTGGCCCTTTCCATGCCGGCGTGGTCCACCGAAGCTTCGGCTTCCAAGCGGGAAACCCACTTGACGAACTGGTAGTAAAAATCAACGTCGCGAACGCGTGCGTGCCCGACAGCCTCCAGGGCTATTTGCCGGGCGCCAACCTCCACGTAGTCAGCCCAGTTGCGGTCGCTCTGCTCGCGACTCAGAGCATCGGTATGCTGTTGCTCCATGTCCCGCTGGCGGCGCAAATCAGTGTTATGCTGCTCCAACAACTTCTCGATCTGCACATTGCCATCTAAAGACAAATAGAATGCCTCCTCCCTTCGTCTGCCTTCCGGTGAAAAACCAAACACTACTTCTGGCGGTGACCGCCTTTGGCGTCGCCTACCGTGGACAGGCGGGGGCATGGCGGATGTGGCGAGTGACGTCGGGCTGGTGGGGGCTTATGAGGATATGGCGAGTTGGGTCACGGTGGCACTGGAGAATGCCGGGAAACAGTACTTATAGGGGGAAGGTAGCGCGATGGTCATCGGAATTCAATGCATAATGGCTTAGCGCGCTAGCTTGCCGTGGAAAACTAGGGAAACTAAAATTATGAATGTGCCGTCCCGTCCCGTCTGGGTCACACGCCAGCATGGCGGTCAAACGAGTGCACTCGAATCATCTCCCTCCTTGTCAATAATGATTTCACGGATTTAAAAAGCCCGCCACAATTAAAGCGTATCTTTTTTCGCATCAGTTAGCTGCCTTAATTATGGCCGGCTGCATGCAGGCACTCAGAATCGCTCGCAGGCAGTACGCGAAGCAGCATGTAACAAGTCACAGCCGAGGGCATGCATGCAGCCACTTAAATCGCTGGAATTAATTAGGCTTAAACTTCTGTATGCCGTTAATTATTGCCATGCCTTGGTCTTGCTGCTTTGCTCACGGGACTAATAAACACGGACGGAGGGAGTACCTTGGTTGGTGAGAGGTTTGAATTAAGCCCTGCAAACCGGAAAGGAGGTACTAGTACGTGCGTGGTCCGCTATTTATTCGTGTAGGATCGAGTAGGTCGTTTCTTGAATTGAGCCCTGCAAACCGGAAAGGAGGTAGTACGTGCGTGATACGCTATTTATCCGTGTAGGATCGATAGTGTAGCTTGTCAGTTTCTTCAGAGGTAGGCATTTTTATCCGTGTAGGATCGATAGTGTAGCTTGTCAGTTTCTTCAGAGGTAGGCATTTTTATTCAAAAAACTGCCACTTCGCATCTTGCATCGCAAATAAAACTGCCAGGTGCGCATTTGTAGGCTAGCTAGTGATCGATCAGTAACTTGTAAACACTGAGCGAACAGAAATAAGTAGCTGTTAACGCATCTCAATGATTCACAGATCATATACAAATATGTAGCTCCAAAAGCAAAGATCAGCCAGTTCGGATCTTGCGTTGCAACTAAAACTAACTAGTACGATTCCCATACATAAGATCAACATGTTAATGCATCTAAATGATTCACAGATCATATACAAATATGTAGCTCCAAAAGCAAAGATCAAGAAAAAACATCTGTTCTTCCTACTAACATGGATGCTTCTCTTGGCCAACATTTAGTACAGACTGAAAGACAAATTTGTTTGTGAAGTCTACAATTCCTCTTGCAAACGTAAGTGGTTTCACCAATAGCTGGAACCATGAGAATGAACCACACATGATGGAGGAACATCCACTGCAATACGATTTGGGCTTCTCTCGCTCACACCGCGAGACTATTTTCAGAATGAAAAGTTTAACTTAGGGAAAATGATGCCCATTGTATAATCAGACCAAAGCAATGAAGCACCAACTGTTGGCCAGTAAATAGTACAGTACTACTTTTCTGCAGTCCATGAAGTGACTGTCCAATCTTTGTGTCTTTTTTCAAATGGCACTGCATGCAGTGACTACTATTCTCTTGTGCAGTTCAACCAAAATTGCGGACACTTTGTTTGTTTGCCAAATAGCAATGGGCAGACATCTCTGTCTGCACAAATATCAAGCAACTAGTAAACATATACCACACCATGTTCGCAGTGATGGAAGAGGTGAAATCGATTTAACCGAAATTAAGCATCCAATCATTGAATCCTGTCCTGCACCTCCAATGTAGGTCCACCCTGCCAACAAATTCACATTCAAACCACTAGTATTACTATCTAATGACAGTACAAAAAGAGTAGCAAGATAGTAGCAAACCATGTACCTTCGTAATGAACAGCTCATAGTGCCACCAATTGGATATAAAGGTTTGGAAAAAACATGCTCCTAATGTTGAACCAGTTGGACTTTTTGTGCAGCTCCACTAAAATCGAGCATCCCTGTTTGCACAGATATTGAAAGTGTGATTACTATAAAAGTGGCACTAGTTGAAGCATAGACTCACAAATATAAGCATTCCAATTTCTTAATGGGAAAAGGTAGCAAGACTGTTTCTAACCACCTGTTTGAAGGAATAAATAAAGCAACAGCGGCTGATGTCAGGAAGGCATACATAGTTTTTTTTCTGAAAAACTGAGCCATTCCCGACCTTTCCTCTTCTTTTAAGAAAATTTTGTGCAGTTCTACTAAAATAAAATGCCATCACCGCCTTGAAAATTTAGTTACACTGTACAAAAGGAAATGACTTAACATTACATCATGATGTTATGTAGTAGACAGGCATTAGAGACAAACATACAGACCTCCTCTGATAACATAATGAACATTAATTTTAACAAAGGTGTGACTAGCTTTACCGGGATAATTTGAGTGAACTCTACACCCTATGTTCCTTAATATAAGACGTTTTCGCGGTTCAATTTAAAGTACCCAAACGTCTAGTATTTAGAAAAACAGGTAGTTGTTTTCTTGAGCACATATCTGGGAAAGCTTGTCACACTTTATTTATGTCCATACGCTAATGCAACACCATTTGAATACTACAAATATACACTAATCCAGTGGCTAGTGCAACAGTAGAGTAGTTAGTTTATTACAGGGTACAGTACAATGGTTTTACTGAACAGATTTCAATAAACTCTAGCACTGGAAGGTTTCTATAAGAATTAACAATACAAAATGTAAAGGTAACAAGTTTCAGCATTGGTATACTAGCTGTGCATGAGCATTAAACCAAATACAAAAGTCTGAAGGTAACTAGCATTATTAACTAATGATAGTATAAAAAA